>NW_025109017.1:202489-212462 GCF_011392965.1 Frieseomelitta varia | reverse complement strand
GGGGGGAAGGGGGGGGGGGGGAGAGGAGAAGGATAAAGATGGAACTGGCCAGCGAGCGAAAGTCGGGAACAGTTTTCAGCTAACAATTTTTGCAGTATCGTCGTTCGAACGGTTTGTTTCTGTTATTCTTGAACTGAAATCCGCCAGATCGTGTTCGATCCCCCTACTGCCCCTCCCGGTTGTTTACAATTCCACGGATTTCATCCGCGTTATTCCATTTTCCATCATTCCCGGTTTAGCCATATTTAATCCTATTTTCGCAATTGTCGAACCCGAAAGTTCGCCAACGACTTTATTTATCACGTGACGGTAATTTCTCTAGCCGACGTTCCTCTCCCCCGTTTGTCTCCTTGAAATAATTCAGTCTCGCCGGGGTAGTTCTGGGATACGATTTCGATTCGTATTTAGCTCGCTAGGGAAGAGGGATGCGTGACGCAATCGACCGATTTCCTGTAATAATATCCCGGATTCCCCTGGATTTACGACGTCACTGACGATTTAGATTTCGTTCCGCGACCGGATGAGAGTCGCGAAATTTTCCAAGGAGAGGGAGATGGGGAAAAAGAGGGAGAGAGAGAGAGAGAGAGAGTTTCGACGATGTATAAATCAGCGAGACGCAGTCCTCGACCCATTTATTTCGCGAAGTTAGAAACGCTCGGACACAATGAGAGAGCATCGGAAAACTCCGAGCGTCCAAACACGACGATCTTCTCGGAAATCATCATCGCGCGCGCGATCTCCCCACGATCCGCTCCTTGTCGAAGCGAAGAGACTCGAAACGTCCCGATTCTGCTTCGTTCTTCCCGACTTTTCAATTTCGTTCCGTCGTGTTGCACGCGGAAAACGCCAACAGGTATACTTGTTCCATTTACAGTATGATCATACAGGAGATATGAGATAGAAAAAAGGATTTTTAATTTCTAGGGTAGACAGTACACGGCCAAGCATGAAAAAAAGTCTCAATACACATGGGTGGAAAAATTAATAGTTTCAAAGTTGTAAACGAGGTTTCGTTTCGCTTGAGGAAACGAATTTCTTCGCTACTGCATGCATTAGGGGCATCCACAAGTAATGTCGTTTTTTGATACTGTACGAAATTTTATTTCATTCAAGAGTTGATACAGTTTTAATCTGTAATATGATTTAACAATAAGCACGCTAAATGTCAATGTATTTATTTAGAATATAGGTTATGTTGACCAGAATGTAGGTTATGTTGTAATAAATTAAAACAGTTTCAATCTGTAATATAATTTGACAATAAGCACGCTAAATCTGTCAGTATATTTAACTTGAATATAAATTATGTTATAAGAATAAATAAAGTTTCAATCTGTAATATGATTTAACAATAAGCACACTAAATGTCAATGTAGTTAGTTAGAATATAGGTTATGTTGACTGGAATGTAGGTTATGTTGTAATAAGTTAATACAGTTTTAATTTATAATATAATTTAACAATAAACACACTAAATGTCAATGTATTTATTTAGAATATAGGTTATGTTGACTAGAATGTAGGTTATGTTGTAATAAGTTAATACAGTTTTAATCTATAATATAATTTAACAATAAGCACACTAAGTATATTCAACTTGTATATAGATGTTATAACAATAAATAAAGTTTTACTTTGTAATATAGTTTAACAATAAGCACACTAAATGTGAGTATATTTAACTAGAGTATAGGTTATGTTATAACATGTTGAATTATTGTCACTAGATGGCAATATTTAATGTTAAATTTGTTAAATTTTAAGAAAACGACATTGCTTATACCTCTAATACCTCTAATAATTAGTTATTCACCTTATAATTTCTTCTTTCTCTGATTACAGAAGGTTGTCTGCGTGTCTTCCTTTCATTTCTACGCATGCTTGATACTTTCGTATCAAAGAATTACACACTCTTTCAAAGATTCTCTCAAAAAATGTGTTCTAACATTTTTCCCGGAGTATTTTGTATTTTTTGATGTAATTCATTTATGTTATTGATAGCCGAAGAGCAATATTCTCGATTGGAACAATACGATGTTATTTTTACTGCGCTCTCTTAGCTTTACAACTTTTCACTGACAATAAACATATGCAATATTGCAATATTGTGTCTCGTAACAAGATAATTATACATAATAATACATGTTACACAAAGACGAATAATCCAGTGTTTACATACAGTATACTATAGCTCTCGAAGCGACTCGAAGTTTGTCTCACCTTCGATCGAAACGAAAAATCTGTTCGTTCACCGACCCACGCTTCATTAGTACTTTTTTTCATGTTTCGACAAGTACTGTCTACCATTTTTTTTCTACTCACCCTGTATAGTGAAGTACTGTACAAATATAGTACAGTACGATTTTATAAAAAAAGAAAAAGAAAAAAAAGAAAGAAAAACAGGATATGAGATATAGATATTCAAGACAGTTTCGTCTGACGTACGAGCGAGCGTTGTTGCGTGCGCGACGCGTGCAAGAAAAGGGAGCGGAGAAGAGGGAAAAGAGAGGAGTAGGAAAGAGAAGTCCCGCGGGCAGCCGGCCGACCACGTGGGTGCCGCCCCCGTTGCCCCCGGCGTGGCCACGTGCCAAATAACTCACTTGGCACGCGTAAACAATTACTCCGAAACTCGTGCTATCGCGCTACATTACGCGTGTATATCTCACGTTGCCTGTCCTGTCCGCGAGGCGTGCGTTCCTCCGTCGTCGTCGTCGTCTTCCCGCGAGAGCCTTCGCATTCGTGAAGCGTGCTGGTCCCGCGCCGGAAAGGAAAGTTCTCTTCCCCCCGTTGCTCTGCGAAACGAAAACCGTAAACCAGCGTCGTCCAGCGTTTCAATTGACGAAAATGTTGCAATCGCTTGTGAAAACGTGTAGGAAACGTTGGCAATCACAAGCGTCGAACGTGACTCCAAACTTACGTTATTGATCGGCCACCGAGAAATCCCGCGCGAACAACAAATTGGCTTGTTTTTACGTGTCGGTGATCAATTACCTTGGCCGCGTGCTAACTCGGTAACAGCGTATACGCGAGTACCGTATTACGATAGTCAATCACGGGCCTATACGAGGGAACTCGACGTTTCTCGGGCAGTCTTCGTACCCGAGCTTCGTTCCTGGATCACTGGCTGGAGTCCTGCATCCGCGGATCGTTTTGGGTATCGGCCAACGTCGATTCGCGATATCGAGGGTCGAGACCCGTGGTTACACGGCTTGTTTAATGCTCGGAATGTTCGATGTTTCCATCCGAAGGAACGGCCTTCGAGGAAGCTTCGTTGCCATCGCGTTACGTTTCCGCCGCTTCGGCGTGCAAGAGGCAAGCCTGTCGCGAAATTCTCAATCGTCGTCGAACAACAGCGAGAGATAATTTTGGTCACTGAAGGATTCGTTCGACTGTAAACCGATGATAAAATTTTTCGAAATACACGGTAGATCCAGTTAAAATTAAAAATGGAACATTCGCCCGTTCACAGATTGACGATCGTCTAATAATAAATTACGCTTGTAATGAGTGTATCACGTCATCTCTTAATTCCTTATATTTCTCTCAGAAAAAATGATTGTAACGTATGCTCTTAAAAAGAAAGATTTAAGTTTTTAAGATTTACGCAAGTTAAAAATTGAAAAGTTGAAATTAATGAAAGATCTGATATAGCGATAATTGAGAAATAATTCATGTTTATAAGTTGAGCTGGCTGATATACTGCCAAAGAGATTCAGAATAGGACGTTCACCTACGTAGATCATCATCTAATAATAAATTACACTTTCATGCCATTGTGTCACATCATTTCTAAGAAAAATGATTGTAATGTATGTTCTTAAAAAAGAAATCTAAATCTTACGTAAATTAAAAATTGAATTAACGAAAAAACCTAATATAGTGATAACTGAGAAAAAAATACGTACTGGCATACACTGCTGAGGACATGCACAGATCAACATTTAATAATAAATTACACTTTTATGCCATTGTGTCACATCATTTCTAAGAAAACTAATTGTAATGTATGTTCTTTAAAAAAAATTCTAAATCTTACGTAAAAATTAAAAATTGAATTAACGAAAAAACCTAACATAGTGATAACTGAGAAAAAAATACGTACTGGCATACACTACTGAGGACAGATCAACATCTAATAATAAATTACACTTTCATGCCATTGTGTCACATCATTTCTAAGAAAATTAATTGTAATGTATGTTCTTTAAAAAAAATTCTAAATCTTACGTAAAAATTAAAAATTGTATTAACGAAAAAACCTAACATAGTGATAACTGAGAAAAAAATACGTACTGGCATACACTGCTGAGGACATGCACAGATCTAATAATAAATTACACTTCCATGCCATTGTATCGCGTCATCTCTTGGTTATTTCCCTAGAAGAAAAGTAATTAAGAAGAAATACGACATACGCTCTTAAAAAAAATAAATTGTGTTTCACGCAAATTAAAAATTGAATTAAATCCAATCCAAGCGGTAATTGAGAAAAAGAAATCACGTTTATAAGTGGAGCTGGCGCACACTGCCGAGGACCATCGAGAACCATCAGACTTCCTGTCGTGCACGCGCATTGTCACAGCGTTCGTTCTGGTTATCCAAGCGAACGAAATATATATCCCGATTGTACAATAAACGGTCGTTCTCTCGGCGTGTAAGTTATGCAAATCGACGCCGCGAATGATCCAGATGATAAACTGGTCCGCTGTGGTGCTTGACCACACACGACGCGTTCGCTCTCTCGCGCCTCTTTCCTCGAAATTGCGACGCCTTGTCCGCGCCGAATCGTTGCGTCGAGATAAATCCGCTGTCGCGTGATTTACCGAAACCACGGTTCGGCGAGGAAGAAGAAGAAGAAGAAGAAGAAGAAGAAGAAAAAAGAAAGAAACAATTCTCCAACTGGAACTTAGAATCGCGCCGATAAATTACAACTGGCTGGGCTCTAGCTAGCGGGAGAGAGAGCTTGTAGGTACAATGCAGCGCCGCGGATAGAAGAAACAAGAGTCGTAAAGGAATAAAGAGTAACGTCGGCCGATCTACCGATAGAGTTAAATAAAACGTTCGAACGCCGACAAGGATACCGGCTCGCCGCTCGTTAGTAACTCGCCAGCGCCTCGGTTACGATTGGATCCTTCGAACCTAGTTTACAAGGGCAAAGGTTGCTCTCGAGGAGTTTCAGGTAAAATCGTCGCTCTCCGAAAGACGTTCACGATTTCTACATCGTGCTACAGCTAGAAAGAAGCTGTCAAAACTCCGATCTCGAAGGTGATGACGTACATTTTGACGAAGATTTAAACAAACCTCAGTTTAGTTATCGGAGATCATAGATATTTATGGATACGCTGGAGTGTTGAAAATAGATTGTTCAGTTTATCGACAACGATTACGCGTTGATGAGTTTTTCTCATGGAAATATTCCTCTGTGTGTAATTGTTACGCAAGAAAAATGCCGCCTCGATCCATAGATACACGGAGATGTAAAAACTCCAAGATATCACGTTATATATTGTCCGTTATAAAAAATTCGCGGAATCTCGCACAGTTTCGACCCGCGTGTACTCGTGTTCGTGGAATTCTTTTTATTCGCGGATTGACACGGCGCGGCATTGTGATCCGCGGTTTATTTTCGGATCGGCGTTTGCTAATTTTAAACGATCGCGGCGGCTCGCTACGATCGAAAAAAGAGTGAAACGATCGCGTGGGCTGAGAGCTTCCTTTGCTTTCGTTCCGTCTTCCCTTGTCCACTTTTGGGGCCCCAGGTCGCAAATTAACCAACGCGGACGCGTGAAGCCGCATCGCCGCAGAAGAGCAAACTGGTCTCCTCTGCCTTCTTTGAATTTTGCGTGGTTGAATACTAATTTGTTGACACGCGGCGCGTTTAGGCGCCACGTCGGAGCGACCAAATTCCAAACGGCGCCATCCTCATATTTATTCAGCGAAATTCCTGCGGTTAAGATATTCTTTGTGTCTCTTTTTTCCTTTTTTTCCTCCTTTTTTCTTTTTTCCTCTTTTTCTCACTCGGCGCGCGGATGCGGCTGTTCCTTGGCGCTTTATTAGCGATCCCACTTCCGTCACGCGTCACCACGTTTATTTTGCGGACGGTTCGAAACTCCGCTTGGAGCGCGTCGCGCCCAATCAAGGGCGCCGACAGCGAGCCGCGTGATTTCAAAGCGAAACGCGAGTAATAAGATAATATTGGCTGCTGTGGACAAAACATTTCGTAGAAATAATTATTAAAAATCATTTGTTTCTGTTACTTTTATCCATTACCATGAGAAAGTTTGGCGTCGTTTTATCCCATTCTTTTTTTTTTTTTTTTTTTCTCGTAGAGGTATATACGTGGCAAAAAATTCGTCGAAATAATTACCAAAAATTGTTTGTTTGAATCTTCGTTGAAACGAAGACCAGTTTCTTAATAGGGAAATCAACAGATTGAGAGAATGGGGCTTACGCACAGCGAGGAAATTTCAATGGTGGTGGGGAGATCGAGGCAGTGGAGGGGGAAGCGCTAGCCATCAGGAAAGTGGGGGTAAGGGCTCGCCAGTTAGCCACCTCTGCTATAAAATTTTTTCTAAACTTTTCTAGAAACAAAAACTTTATCAGACGATACATCGTCCATTTTGTTCGATTACTTTTTGCTATCTTTCTCGACGAAAAATGATGTTAACAAACACTAATGAATTCTTACGTAGTTTCGAGATCCCTTTACACATTATTAAATAATTTTGTACAATCTTGTGCATTCGTTTCCTTTTCGGACACTAAAATGTTCCTCTTTGATTTTCCATTTCAAAATCGACGCCGAGCAAACAGCGAGTCAACGAAAAATCGTGAATTTTCTTCTTCTAAAACAAGCTCGGACAGTTAGCTGTCTGGTTGTGCAATAAATTTGCAGTTTGAAACGAAATTAGTCGCATTCCAAGATTTCACCTTTCGAAACAGACAGTTACTCTTTTATCGATTTATGATTAAGCGTCACATCCTTTTCGGGTTATTGGTGACCATGGTAGGTTTTACGATAGGGCAGGTATGGCTATAACAACTGGTATAGCCCTACATTTTTTAAAAATCCCTCTTTTCCCTGGCCTTTTTCCTCTTTTTGCAGTATTCCGAGTTCTTTGTATTTGGGACAAGCTGTTAATATGTGTTCAACGGAGTGCAATTACTCTTTGGCCGAGCCAATAATTCACAACTTACGTCTGACGTAAGAACAAACAGGAACAAACGCATTTCCGAAGCATCGATTTCGTCAAAAACAGAAAAGAGGAGAAAGGGAGAGGGGACTTTTACGTCAAGCTGACCATTTCCCCGAGACGAGAGCGTGGGTTTTCGACGGGATCGTTCACGGCCAAGAGTCGCGTGCTCCGTGGATTATTTACTAGCGTGAATTCACCCTTTCTCGCCGGTGACCTTCGCTGTTTCGAATCGGTCGGTAAGGAGCCACGGATTTCGACCGATTTCACGAATCGCCGACGACAGACGGTAGCAGCCCGCAGACGGGATTTCCTATCTCGCGACTGCCATCATCGGGTCGACAATGCAAAGGTTATCGACAATGGCGCACGGCCAGGAATAGCAGACGGTGCATTGTGTGTTTAGCAGTGTACAGAGGATGTCCGGATGGAGGACGTCCGCGCGAGTGCTAGAGCTCGAGGGGAATGGTAAAAAGAGGGTGGTTGGGACGTCCGCGGTCCCGGAACCGCAGCCGAACGAACCCAGTCCGCTTGCATCGTCCCTCCCGCGGTTCCAGCCCAAATATTTCCAGCTTACGTAACCGCTAATTGCGATCGGAAAGTGGGACTGCTCTCAGGTCAGGGCGTTTGCCCTGTTACTCTCTCTCGAGTCTGGTTCGTACGCTCGAAAAACGAATGTGAATAGAATTTGGAGAGCAAAGATCGTACTTCGAGAAACGGACGTTAGGTTTGTTAGAAAAATTTATAAAAGCAGCCGGTCGCTGATAATTTCCGAAATTAGGGGTAGAAAGAGGGGAAAAGGAGGGCCACGGTTATTTTTCGCAGCGACCGGCGATCCCATCGGAGCGTAATCGCCATCGGTGGTACTAGCTGCGTCAGATGAAAAACAGATCGATCGAGTTCTCTCTTCTTCTCGGGGAAGAGGGCTCTCTCCCTCTCTCTGGAAATAACCGGGGCTCTGCCGAAAAGCTCGAGACATTTAGGTTTTCCCATCGTTCCACTCCCGTGCGCCGTAAATACCGCGTTTTTAATATATCGGCGACGTAATAATTTGTTCCGCGTCATCGAGGAATATTTCGTCGGGGAGGCGGAGAGACGCGTATGCACGGAGGTGGTGTGAGGAGGTGATTTCGACATCGAGCAAGACAGAGAGAGGAAACTACGTTGGACAGGGATCGAAAGGGAATTCCCTCGAACGGTCTCGGCATCGATCCGTGCCCGCGAGGAGAGATTGAAAGGGTTTGAACTGCGAGCGAAGAACCTGAGCCCCCGAAAGATGGGCTGAGAGGCTCTTCGCCGCTCTTCCTACGCCCACTCTCTCTCTTATGAATCAGTGGATGAATGAATCGACTTTGCCCTACTTTTCTAAGCGTAGGAGTATCGTATCAGCCGGCTGGTCTGACATTTTCGCGACGCAACCACCACCCCTCACCCCGGCCAAGTCAGCATCGCGGCGACGTCGTGGGCGTTGCTGACTCTATATCTACCCACGTAGTAGACAAAAGTCTGGGGCTACACGACCACGCAAAAATTCATTTCCACGGTCGCGTCGCTTCGTTCCGCGCTGGGAAAACAAAGTCGTATCGCTACACCGATGCCAAACCGCGACCACACATACACACATACATACATACATACACACACGTACATACGTACGTACGTACGTGCACACGTACATGCACGTATTACGCCCGGTTATTGTTAGTTCCTCGCTTTCGGCGATTGTCGATCGCCGATCAATCGGTCACTACCACAATCCACGTCACGTTGCTCTCTATCCGTGACGTGGCCCCCTCGTTCAATTCGCTATATAGAGTCGTCCGGTCCGCGGATTGACAGCGAAGCTGAAGAGGCCGCAGAGGCCGCAGTGTCGAGTTATCGAGGGGATAGGAAATTGTTTGAAAGTTTGCTTTCAAGCGTTCGAACTTCGGTCCAACTTGCCGGGGCTTGTTGAAGTTGTTCGACACGTTGTACCGAAATTAAATCGATCCGGTGCAATTGCTGGGCAGATTTTTTTTAAGAGTTGTGCTGGTATCGTCGATGAAACTTAGCTGTCGGTGTGACGAACCTGGAAACGAAGGTAGGATACGAGTATATATCACGGGCTGTCGGTGGTAGTGAGCGTGAACCCGAACTGACGTCAATTACGTCCCTGGTATCTCGAGTGTCCATTAACTTCCGAGCAATTGAGCCGAAAAATACAGGCTGTTTCGTAACTTGTGGGACTTATACTTCGGGAGCTGATTGTACGACTAAAAATAATGAAAAAAAGTTATATAAATATATGTCCTATCTGGCTTCGTTTATTAGATACAATGAATTTTATAAACAGAGCAAATTCTCTGTCCGGCCTCTCTTTCTATAGATAATTACGCAATAGTTCGTAAGCAAGAATTCATACTGTTTACAAATAATACTTACTTGATATCTTTCGTTTTTTTGTACTTGGTTCCTGTAAATGTGTCAACGTGAAGAGAGTTTTCTATCTACTTTTCACTGATGATATTCAATTTTCATAGTAATCATAATTGGAATGAAGAAAACCCACATGTTACTGTGCATTCAAGACATCAACACCAGTTTAGTAGTTTAAACGTATGGGCAGGAATAATTGATAAATTTTTAACTGGACCTTTTTCTCTTGATGGGAAACTAACAGGCACAAAGTACGTTGATTTTTTGAGCACGCGTTTACACGGAATATCAGAGGAAGTTCCAGTCGATATTAGACTTCGTACGCGGTTTATGCATGATGGAGCTCCGCCGCGTTTTAGCCGAGT
>NW_025109017.1:176241-202176 GCF_011392965.1 Frieseomelitta varia | reverse complement strand
AGATTTTCATTTGTGGGGACATTTAAAATCTATTGTATACGCAACATCGATTGAACATGCTGAAATACTACGAAATAGAATGGAGCAAGGCTTCCGACAAATTCGAGAAACACCAGGAACGATAGAGAGAGTAATCAGATGAATGACAAGACGCGTGCAGGCTTGTCTTCAAATGCAAGGTGGTCATTTTCGAGCATCTTTTGTAAAAGTAATTAAAACAGAAAATTCATTATATCTAAACGAAGACAGATAGGACATATATTTATATGACTTTTTTTCATTATTTTTAGGCGTACAATCAGCTCCCGAAGTGAGTCGCATCCTGTATAAAGACGGAATTTCTGTCCGCGCAAAAATCACACTCACGTACGACGTTCGTTCGTGCACTGTCGCCGAACCAATCGCAGACACTTTCCCATTTATTACTTTGAATTTGATGAAAACGTAAACATTAAATAAAGACACGAATGCGAAATTCGATCGCGATTCTACACTGATTGTGAGCGTACAAATTGACGAAGAAAAGGAACAAGCTCCAAGGAAACTTGGCTCGGTTAATTTTTATTCACTTTTCGAAAGTGTAAGAGGAGCAAAAATCCTTTGATCCTTAAAAGCTACCATCGAGGAGAATCATATTAACGCTGTAGCGATGCATTAATGCTGTCGCATTAATGTCGTAATAACGTGCTTGAAGTAATGCTTTATTTTAAAACTCGATAATAGATCGAGAGGGAAAAATGCAATTAGCGTGCACTTGTTGCACTTTCGTTAACATCCAAGCGTCGAGCGAGAAATGGGAAAATTATTACGACCGTTCTTTCCTTTCCGGAATCGTAACCATATGTACAAATCATAGAACATCGAAATATTAATGTATTAAAATTAATATTTTAAAATATTTAATATATATTTAATAATATTTAAAATATTTAATATATATTTAATAATATTTAAAATATTTAATATATATGATGATATTTAAAATATTTAATATATATTTTATAATATTTAAAATATTTAATATATATTTAATAATATTTAAAATATTTAAAATATTTAATATATATTTTATAATATTTAAAATATTTAAAATATTTAATATATATTTTATAATATTTAAACTATTTAATATATATTTTATAATATTTAAACTATTTAATATATATTTTATAATATTTAAAATATTTAATATATATTTTATAATATTTAAAATATTCAATATATATAAATTATAATAAATTAAAATTAATATATCATGAAAGAAAAGAATGTTACGAGCTTCTACTCGTTACTGAAGGAACATCACTGGATTACCAGAGTATATCAAATCTACTGGTTGGCCTTAAAAGACCAATTGTCGATGTATCATAATTAAAAAAAAAAAAAAGTTTCTATTCGTGGAGAAAAATACGCGTCGCTGGATAATGCCTGATCGAGCCTCGCCGACGTGAATTCTAAAGAAAACGAACGATAGAGTCGTGACAGGTGACGCGATGGCACAAGTAAATAGGAGTGTACCGGGGTCGTTTACCGGACACGTGGGCACGCGCTCGCGAAGCGGCAGCGTTTTCGCGAGGACTGTGGAGGTTGCAACGTCTGCAAGCCAACCGTTCGCAGCATATCCTCTTGGCCATAAACGAATCTCTTGGCCACGTGCGTCGGGGAATTACCGTTTCATTATACTCGCTGCAAAAAGAGAAATAGAGGAACACGCGGCCTGCGGTGTTGAGGCAGGCTCCGGCAGTATAACACGGCAAGCATAAAATAAACTCGGAGACGCATGGGGTTCTACGTATGCCTCACGCATCAGCCAATCGCTACAAATAATAACCGACCTTCGTACAAACGTACGACGCGTTTCGAAGTCTGTCCGAAGTGTGTTCCTTTCACGGTCCTGCTGCGACGGATGGAAAAAACTTGAAGACGACGAGACTTCGTAAAATCATGCTCGATGAAAGATTATCGATATTTTGCAAATTGCTCGAGATCGAAGAATCTCGCAATCCAGTTGGCGTCGGTTCAAAGCGGGAAACGTCTACTTTACCGCGAGTTTTTTTTTTTTTTTTTTTTCAAAGTTAGGATACTTTTGTCGTCAAAAAACGCCTCTAAAATCATTGAAAAATTATTTTCGTCCGATCGTGCCATAATCTTGAAGGTTAGAGGCTTCCCTTTATTTTATCCCTTAAAGCTTCCCTTAAAAGTTCAAGAAAATCCTAACCTCTTGTTAATTAACCCCTTGCGCTGGCAACTGATTTGCGGACCGTAACGAGTGACCGAAACCGTATACAATAATTTGTCTCTTTCTTTCCCTTTTGAACTCGTCGATACGATATCACTGGATAGAAATTATTGAGAAGTAGTGAACTTATCGTTTGTTTTCCCTGGGTTACATTTAAATATACTTAAAACTAAGAAAATGTTGCAATGTTTGGGATAATAAAATCGTTCAAAAATGGCACGTCGTTCCAGCGCAAGTGGTTAACCTTGATCGATAAAATGGCGGGAAGAAATCGTACAACAAGTTTCAAGGTGTCGTTGCAAAGAGGAAATCTTCACGATCGTGGTAGATTCAATCGTGAAAAAGGTTTTACATATACGCACGTAAGAAAGAAAATATTTTGTACAATGCAGAGACACTTTTGAAAAGCTGCGACGCAGGGATGGTTTCGCGCTTCAAAACGAGGCCAGCTGAATTGTTGTAGGATTGTTCTTTCCGCGAAGTTGTAACAGCTTAAAGTACAGACAATTTTTCATCCGACAGCAAGCATGCAAGAAGGAAATGCGTAGTATCAGTCTCGTCTGTAGCCGCGGGCGATCTGTTACTGGGTTTGCCAGAATATTCGTAACATTTATACCTCTAACCTTTTGTAAAATCGGGGATGACATTACGAGAGAACGTAGGCGAATACGCGGTTGCCGAAAAATATGAGAAGAGATACGATATATATATATATATATATATATATACGTATTGGATCGAACATAATCCGAAGCTCCACGTTCTTAGATATTGTGCCATTCTCTTTGATGGTCTTACGTGACTATAGCCACCGTTTCTCGGCTGTCTGCTGCGCCGTCTCGTTCTCGTTCATTCAGAACGCGAAATCAATGGACGTTATTTTCGGCGAAAGCGGCCGTCTACGAAACCACTGACGCAAGCTACGCATACTGTTTTTTCCAACTGTTTCTGAATATTTTCGTTCGCGTTTTTTTCGCTTCTCGCGATCGAAACCACACCGTTCTTACGTGTACTCGCGTGACGTCGTGAAGCTCCCTTTGTTCTCCATTGTAATCCGAGACGAACTTGATTTTTCTTTCTGAAATTAACCTCTTCAGGGATGAATTTTTAATCTCAGTTACGACAGGAAATTCAATTCAATTTAATTTCGTTTTATTTCTTAATCGTGTTACGACGATTCTGGCTAGCAAATCTAGCAAATCTCGATTGCACATTTATTTTTGTCACATTTATTTCGTTGTATTAATTGTAAATCAACTGTCTACACGTGTGGCCAGAGACGTGAAAAAGTTAATTTCTATCAATCAACTTTAACTTGGAGTTGACTTTAACGCTGGAACTACCGACGATTGAAGCATGAAATTTCCATCAGAGACATTAATAGAAAAGCTTGCACAAACTTTTATCCATATGTTTTACAAAACAGAGAAATCATTGAAATCTCTGAAAATGCACAGTTTTCGTATCTAGCGAAGTTTCTAACAGAAATTATAAATTGGCCATTTCTAGGGAGTTCAAATAATAAAGATCTTAACACGCAATTAATTTAATTGCACGCGAAACAGCAAACGTTTCGTAAGAGATACTCGCCGCTTAGAGTTCACGAGACATAGTCATTTGGTAATTATTCAATTTGGTAGGGATGTCAGGGGCTCGAACAGAGGAGAAGACAAATGTACCCCGTTCCAAGCACGTGGCACCGGTAATTTACTGGTGCGTGACTTTCGACTGAATTAGGATTTGCGGCGAGTTAGGCTTTATTTTTAGCCCTCTCCGTAACGATGAATCGGAACAGCCCAAAACCTGTTGTTCTTCGCGCAATTTGCCAACCAGCTGGTTTAATAAAACAAATTCAAGCAGATGCTCGAAGATTAGAGACCTACTTTGTACGAGCAAACACAGTTTGAGTAAAAGCATGAAAAACAATCTGTCGAGAGATACTTGTTTGCCAAACAAGAATGAATGAAAAAAAAAAAATGTTTGTCTTAGATAAAACGTTCCTTTTTTTTTTTTTTTGTTTTCTCTCCGATAAAATTCACGTGCGTGGCCGATAAAACGCTTCGAGTGGGGCATCGAGGGATTCGAACGTTAAAAATCGATCCGCAAGACTCGCGCGACGTAACTCTCGAAACTTTAAAGACCGGTTCCCCATCCCGATTTACCATACGGGAGACTCGTTTCTTTGTTTACAGCGCGATCTCTTCCTCAATTAAACGAACTTACTTACCGGGTTGGTCTCCGGTACGAAAAAAAAAAAAAAAAAAAAAAAGAAAAAAAAAAGAAAAAAAGAAAACGCGCCGCGGAATTAACGAGCCGTAAAATTCTCCACGTTAATAATGACATTCTTGGGCCGTTTCGACTGGAGGCCGGCGCAGCCGCACGGGACTTGGAACCGAAAGGAACACGGAGGCTCGGAGTTGGCGCGTTCGCATTGTCATTTTTAGTAACGGTGAACACCGGAGACAGGCATAAAAACCGATCGTACGTACGTATGTATGTATGTACCGAGTTACGATCTCGCTCGCCTCGCGATACTTTCGAGACTTTTAAGGTGGTCGGCGTTGGCGTTTCTTTCCCCCTTTGGTTGATCCTTCGCTGCCAACGAGGAGGATTTTCCCCGTTGTCGCGACGCTCGTCCTTTGTGGCCTAAACGACGCAAGGTCAAAAGTTCGACGTGCAAATTTCAGTGACGATACTTAGCGTGCGTGTCATTTTTTTTTCTTTTTTTTTTTTGCGATGATTCATTTTTCGAACGTCGATCTTCCAAGCGAGTGTCAACGAGTGACGCCAAAAACTGCATACTTAACTATACTACAAACTGTACAATATACGTATAATAGGTATAATACATATAAATGCATATATACTATATATATAATTTTTCTAATCACAGTAATTAATAAGTGTTGTACGATTAATAAACGTTACAATCTCCTGTTATTACTAATATTTATATACTAATATATTAATATTTTATATTATATTATATTTATGTTTATATTATTATTTTATATTATATAAAATTTATATTTGTATTATTATTTTATATTATATTATATTTATGTTTATATTATTTTATATTATTTTATTTTATATTATATTATATTTATATTTATATTATTATTTTATATTATATTATATTTATATTTATATTATTATTTTATATTATATTATATTATTTTATTTTATTTTATTTTATCTTATATTATATTTATATTTATATTATTATTTTATATTATATTACATTTATGTTTATATTATTTTTTATTATATTATATTTATGTTATTATTTTATATTATATTACATTTATATTTGTATTATTATTTTATATTATATTAAATTTATGTTTATATTTATATTATATAATTATATTTTATGTTTATATTTATATTATATAATCATATTTTATATTATATTATACTTATATTTATATTATTTTATATTATATACTACTAATATTTACTAATACTGTAATAAATTCAATATTCTACGAGCAGTACTCTGATTTAATTAAAATATCTCCTGAACTAATCTTTTTTGATTTCATGCTTTTTTTTTTTATAAAGACTGACAAACTGAATCGAATAATGCATTAGAGGTACGATTTTACTTAAAAAAAAGAAAATAATCTTTACGTCCCAGCAATATATACGTATTAAAAGATAATAATTATATCAATTCATGCTCCTCTCGATATCACTTAACTTTCGTCCAAAAAAATTTTTTTTGATACAACTACTCGTTTGGAAAATATTTCAGCGTTTCAGTTTTAATTGACTCGCCCTGTACATATGGATTCAACAGATCCTTCCTAGCTTATTTCTGTTTTGAAATGTCCTCCTACTCGAAAAAAAAAAAAAGAAGAAGAAAAGGAAGAAAAAACGCGACACTTTGACATGTTAAAAGGAACGGTAACGACTGTTCCTTGTGTTTGCAACGAGTTGCGAAGAATCGATTTGTAAACCACCCGGCGTTGCGCAAACATCAATTATCACCCGGCAAATTACAACTGATGCACGAGCAAATAAAGGAAAAAAACCTCGAGCGTGCGTACGTTTTGATCGATGTGCGAAAATCGTATAATAATTTTCCGCTAAACGCGTATCTTCAATTACCTCGGCGTACGTGCGTCGCGCACGCTCAGCCCAGTGTGTATAAAAGTTTAATGCGTCGAAAGTTTATTAAATAAAATATTTCTGCTGAAGGAACAACACGCCGTCGAATTGTACGACCTTTCCACTTCGAAGTTCCAACTGTTACGGCTAGTAGTAAACCGCGAATATCTTGGCGACGATAGCGAAACGTAAAAAGAAAAAAAAAAAGAAAGAAAGAAAGAAAGAGAGGACACGCGCAATAACGTTTCGCGGCGAGGCGAGCCACGGTGTGGAAGAACCGGTTGAGAAAGGAGCAAACGCGTCCGCTCGCTCGCTCGTTTCCTCGCTGGCGCGTGTGAGTGAAGCGCGCGTTGACAGAGAAGTGAGCGATAGCTCGTCAAGCCAGCAGCGTTGCTGACAATCGATGACAGCCACAGCCACGGGCACGGGCACACGCACTGGACCACACACAAAAGAATTAGACGGGACACGCTCTCGCGTCTGGCCACGATAGCGCGACCGCTCCTTTTCACAGTGCTCCACCAATTCATATGGTAATCGGCCCGGGCTCCGCCACATCGCGCCGCGTTATTCCGGCTTTATTAAGTGCATCGCGTCTGACCCATTTCGCCTGTCAGTCCGGCTCCAGGAATTTCTGAGTCATCAGAACCACGCACTCACCACGCGACCCATGCTACCATCTTCCTTCCATCGCGACGCCCCCCCTGAACCTTCTCTCCCTCGTCCCCTCTACCCCCCCCCCCCGCCCGCCGATCTTTTTCAAAATGATCTTGCCACGTAGAAAAAGAAATGATAAGTCGATAATTGGTACTGACGATGAGCGTTATTTTAATTCCACTTGGTGAGCATCTTTTCTATTATGAACCATTTCTGTGTTACCATTGTCCTTCCATTTGGGGGCCTCTCTGTCTTCTCTCTGTCTTTTTCAGCATAATCTAACAATTATTACGTTACATCATCACGTGGAAAAAGAAATAAAACGAATAATAATTGTCGAGTAATTTGATAATTTGTACTGATTAAACAGCTATTATGACCATTTCTGTGTTACCATTTTCCTTCCATTTGGGGGCCTCTCTGTCTTCTCTGTCTTTTTCAGCATAATCTAACAATTATTACGTTACATCATCGCGTGGAAAAAGAAACGAATAATAATTGTCGAGTAATTTGATAATTTGTACTGATTAAACAGCTATTGTGACCATTTCTGTGTTACCATTTTCCTTCCATTTGGGGGCCTCTCTGTATTCTCTGCCTTTTTCAGAATGATCCAACAATTTCGCTACATTATCGCGTGGAAAAAGAAACGAATGATAATTGTCGAGTAATTTAGTAATTTGCACTGATCGAGCAGCGTTATTTTAATTCCACTTGGTGAGCATATTTTCTATTATGACCATTTCTGTGTTACCATTTTCCTTCCATTTTGAAGCCTCTTTGTATTCTCTCTGTCTTTTCTGCCTTTTTCAGAATGATTCAACAATTCCGTTACATTATCGCGTGGAAAAAGAAACGAATAATAATTGTCGAGTAATTTAATAATTTGTACTGATCGAATAACGCCATTTTAACTCCACTTGGTGAACACCATTAACGCGTCCATTGCTAATTAGTTTTCTATTACGACCTCTGCTATGTTTTTTGTCGCCCACCTTTTTCAAAGTGATCTTATCATATAAAAAAAAAACGAATAATAATAATTAATTAACTTTAACACTGGAATTACCAAAATAGTCAAAATGGCCGACTCATAATTTTTCCTAGAAATTTCATAGACGTGAACAGGATGCATCTTTAGAGATTTCAACGATTTTTCGTAAATTGTATAAATAAAAGTTTCTGTGCAAGATTGTATTATAAAGATTTGCTATTCTTTTTAATTTTAGCATTTCTGATGGAAATTTCATGATTCAATCGTCGGTAGTTGTAGTAGAATGATTCGGCAATTAATTAACTTTAATACTGAAATTAATACCAAAATAGTCAAAGTGTCCGACTTATAATTTTTCCTAGAAATTTCATAGACGTGACGCAAGATGTATCTTTAGAGATTTCAACGATTTTTCGTAAATTGTAGAAATAAAAGTTTCTATGCAAGATTGTATTATAAAGATTTGCTATTCTTTTTAATTTTAGCATTTCTGATGGAAATTTCATGATTCAATCGTCGGTAGTTGTAGTAGAATGATTCGGCAATTAATTAACTTTAATACTGAAATTACCAAAATAGTCAAAGTGGCCGACTCATAATTTTTCCTAAAAATTTCATAGACGTGAAGCGAGATGTATCTTTAGAGATTTCAAAGATTTTTCGTAAATTGTATAAATAAAAGTTTCTATGCAAGATTGTATTACAAAGATTTGCTATTCTTTTTAATTTTAGCATTTCTGATAGAAATTTCATGATTCAATCGTCGGTAGTTGTAGTAGAATGATTCGACAATTAATTAACTTTAATACTGAAATTACCAAAATAGTCAAAGTGTCCGACTTATAATTTTTCCTAGAAATTTCATAGACGTGAACAAGATGCATCTTTAGAGATTTCAACGATTTTTCGTAAATTGTATAAATAAAAGTTTCTATGCAAGATTGTATTATAAAGATTTGCTATTCTTTTTAATTTTAGCATTTTTGATGGAAATTTCATGATTCAATCATTGGTAGTTGTAGTAGAATGATTCGACAATTAACTTTAATACTGAAATTACCAAAATAGTCAAAGTGTCCGACTCATAATTTTTCCTAGAAATTTCATAGACGTGACGCAAGATGTATCTTTAGAGATTTCAACGATTTTTCACAAATTGTACAAATCAAAGTTTCTATCCAAGACTGTAATATAAATATTTTCTAATCTTTTCAATTTCAATGTTCACGCGTCAGTTGTCGATAATTCCAGCGTTGACTCCACTTCACGAGCTGATTGGCTTTCCCGAACAGGCGCACGGACAATCGTCGAACGAGTAAAATTTTACAATTCATTTGATCGAATACCGCACACAATCGGAAGGAATCAATCGTCGAAAAAAAAAAAAAAAAAAAAAAAAACGAAAAAAAAAAAAAAAAAAAGAAACACGAATCAAATTACAACAAATTGAATTTAACAAATTGGCTCGTCCATCGATGGAATTGGAAAAAGAAAGATATTTACAAACGATCGTCGACGATCGTTGAAGATATTAATACATACTGTATATATTCGACTCGTATTCCTAAGATACGAACTAAGATCCAACGAAGAAGAGAGGGAGTTGCAAACGAAATGACAAGTTGGCATCTCGGTTGGATAGGTAGGTAGGGTGATGCGGCTAATTTCAGCTGGTGGTAGGCTTTCGCGAGCGGCAAAACGTGGTTAATCGTCGAGCTCGTTTCGAGGGATCGTTGGTGAAACAGCGGAATGAATAGCCATGGTTATTTGGGTGGAAAGGGTTGGAAGGAAGGACGAAAGAGAGGAGAGAGGAACGGCGTGGCGAGTCGAAAGCGCGGGACAGAATGGGAGGTGAAGGGGGGAGGAGGGGGGCGGACTGTCATAAATTTAAGCAACAATTAACATTCAGAGTCGGTCCTGGTTCCCACAGAACCGCCGTATACGTATCTGTATCGCGGTTCACCGGCCGTACAAAGTCGGCTCGTGGTGTGCCTTAGTGGCTCCGTGAAAAAGATGCGTGCGCGCGGAGAAAGAAACAGGAACGAAACGATACAGGCACAAAGGGGTAGAAGGAAGGAAGAAGGAGCACGATACATCGTTCGGAGGTTACAGGTTAAACTGTTCTCTCAACGCCGTCCCTGATTTATTAATCATCGCCGCGGCCGCAGGCTACCCATATTATTATCCTCTTTCCATCTGCCACTTCATTTTTCTCCTCGGCGATCGTCCGCGCCATTTTTTCGCGAAGCACGACACCCCCTACTCGATTGACTTCTCCCTCGTTTGAGATTCCTCGAGATTCCTCTCGACAGCCGCTTTCAATTTTCCCTCGTGTTCGCCTCACCTCGCGGACGACGCGGTGTTTGAAATCTGTGAATCGCGCGTGATCATTTCAGCGAAAATCGTAACGTGATTGACAGTATTTAAAAAATCGTTTAGAACCGTTAGGCTCTCGCGCGGCAGATTTCAATTTCAACTTCTAGTTGATCTCAGACGACGTGAAATTTGTAAATTACGTGTGATAATATGTGTGAATAAAATTTGTAACGTGATTTTGTTTTAAATAATCGTTTCGAGTATAGATTTAAATTGCTGATTTTCAACTGTCAACTACTACTTTGATCTCAGACGATCGAAAATTCATGAGTTTCGTATAACGAAATATATAAGTATGTAGGAATAATAAATCTGTAATGTGATTACTTTAAATAATCACTTGAATCGTAGATTTTCATGCGACGTTCAAACTGTCGACTTTCAACTTTCAACTTCTACCTCAAAACGGCAAAAAATATAAAATATATATACAATTTAAAATTTACGATTTGCATATACTAAATAAATAAATGTATACGAGTAAAATCTGTAATATGATTGTTTGAAAATCATAGATTTTTCACGTGGCAGATAATCAATTGACTGACTTTCAATTTCAACTTTTACTTTAGCTCAAACGACACGCCATTTAAAATTCGCGAATTATAAACAACACGATTGAAAACTGTAACTGCGATTATTTCAAATAATACGTTTAAAACGCATAAATCGTTTAATCCCGCTCGAGTAAACCCTAGCAGACGAAACATTATCGATTATTGAATCAACGTTTGACGCGACGAGCTTCATATTAAATTCGGAAATGGACGCGACACTCCTTCCGGATTTGGATGGAAAGAGGAACGAAGTGCTTTCGCCAACACGAAGCTGCCTAATGCAGACATCGATAAGAGGGTCCGACGATTAATACGGCATTACACGTGTACGCATAATTCAAGATCCTATCTGCTCAGCTACATTGCTGCCAAGAAATGAATTTCAATTACCAGTATGATCTATCGCGAGTATCTTCTCCATCACGAGCGAGAGATCTACTTCCAAAGAACGAGAACTTCTACTTGTTAATTTGTTTTTAAAATGTCCGCCGCGATCAATTTTCCAAGCTACGAAATGATAATCGAACTTGAAGTTACCACGAACCACGAATATCATAACTTTTCGATCCGAAAGAACGAAGGCGACAAAATTGAAGCGACGAAAAGTTTAACCCCCTCGCGCCTGGCAGCTGGTTCGCGGACCATAACGAGTGACCGAACCTTCGTCGCTTTCTTTTTTCTTTTAAACTCGTCGGTATGATATCACTGGATAGAAGTTATTAGATATGTATTATTATATTATATTATATTATATTATATTATATTATATTATATTATATCATATTACATTATATTATATTATATTGTATTGTATTATATTGTATTATATTATATTTTATTGTATTATATTGTATTATATTGTACTGTATAATTTTGTATTGTATTATACTGTAGTGTACTATATTGTACTGGACTATATTGTACTGTACTATATTGTAGTGTACTATATTGTACTGTACTATATTGTACTGTACTATATTGTACTGTACTATATTGTAGTGTACTATATTGTACTGTACTATATTGTAATGTATTATATTGTATTGCATTGTATTGTATTGTATTGTATTATATTGTATTAGATTGTATTATATTATATTGTAGTGTACTATATTGTACTGTACTATATTGTACTGTACTATACTGCAGTGTACTATATTGTACTGTACTATATTGTAATGTATTATATTGTATTGTATTGTATTGTATTATATTGTATCGTATTACATTATATTATATTGTATTGTATTATATTATATTATATTATATTATATTGTATTATATTGTATTATATTATATTATATTATATTATATTATATTATATTATATTATATTATATTATATTGTATTACATTATATTGTATTACATTATACTATTATTATATAGAAGCAATAAACTTATCATTTGCTTTGCCTGGGTTAATATACTTAATTTAAATACCTAATTTAAATATGCTCAAAAATGAGAAAATATTGCCATTTGAGAGAAAAAATTTTCGTCGTTCCAGCGCAAGAGGTTAAAAGCGGCAGACTCAATAGTCTAGCTGCTTGTATATTTAGGTTGAGTTCGCTCGTTCCAACCGATCAGTAGCACGAGTCTGTCACATAGCCACCGGGCCTGTCTTTCGCACGATGAATCGGCGATAATTACACGTCATACTACTAACTACGCGCACCTGCTCGACGAAAACGGCCGAATTCATCGCGCAATTTGTAGCACGCAGTCAAAGATAACGAAAAAAAACTGATCTTTTTCACTTTCGCTCGTGTAAATTAGTCGGAACGTGTAATTAAATTTCGATAACGATCGCCGTACAAACATATCCACGTGCAATTTGCAATTCGACTTTCAACTTCAATTTCCTCGCAGTGTCCGTTTCCATTCATCCGTACTAAAGAACACCGCGGATAATGGACAAACGAGTGTGGATGAATACTGTTCGTTTTTTGCGCTCAGCTCGTTCGAACCGCGGCGAGCGATAATTGCAATTGTCAAGAATTCTAACGAAGAGTCCCTAGAGCTCGCCGTTATTCGTCGGCGAGCGTAGCAATTGAATGCGTGTAATAAACATCCTCTACCCCCACCCCCCTCCATTGTTAGCCTTTTTTTTTCTGCCCGTCGGCGATAGCATCGCCGGCTATATATCACGTGGACATCGTGTAATGCAACACCCGTCCACGTTTATCCGAACTTGCCCTGTCGCGATAAGATCTCGCCGTTATCGATATCTCGTTCGTATCGATCAAAGGACTTGGTGGAGGAGGGTGGAGGGAGGGATAATAAGAACATTCAACGATGTCGTAGGAGGCAAGAGAAAGAGAGAGAGAAAGAGAGAGAGAGAGAGAGGCGGAGAATCTGCTATCCATTCGCACGATTATTCGAGATTTTCTACTTGGCTCGTTTCAATTAGAATGTCAGTGTTCCGCGATATCATTCGTCGATCGGTTTACTGAAAGACGAATGCATCGGTCGACGTGTACCGTAACTTTCTTCTGCACTGTATATACTTTTGAATTGATGGTTGAAATTTGGCAATGGGACAAAACAACTGCTAAACTTGTATATTTAGAATTTGGAATTTATTAAATTAATTCAGAGTTTATACAGAATGGAATTGATTAGTTTATTTAGAATTTGAGTACCTACTACAAGTGCTTTTGCTTTTAAATTTATTATGCGATCGAGATATTTTTAATTTAATGTACACACGAATTGAGAGCCGGTCGTCTTAACTCACTTGGGTTGTTGATTCAACAAGTCCTGAAATGTGCTCTAATCTCGGGGAAACTAAATCTAATGAAGATTTCAGTGCAGTGTTGAGACGTTTAAAATTGGAATTGAAATAAATGGATATATATAAATATATAAATAGTATTGGATGAGAAATTTATAAAATATATGAATAGTATAAATGGAAATATATGAATGGTATAAATGGAAATATATAAATAGTATAAATAGAAATATATAAATAGTATAAATGGAAATATATAAATAGTATAAATGGAAAATATAAATAGTATAAATAGAAATATATAAATAGTATAAATGGAAAATATAAATAGTATAAATGGAAAATATAAATAGTATAAATAGAAATATATAAATAGTATAAATGGAAACATATAAAAAGTATAAATGAAAATATATAAATAGTATAAATAGAAATATATAAATAGTAAAAGTATTATGAAAAAATAATGGAAAAATATCGAAGAACTTTTTTATCAAAAGCATGTAGCATACACTCCAATTGTGTATCATTTATTATTTTTTTAAATTTTATTATGGTCCAATATTTCTCAAGCAAAATCATTTTCAAAAAAAAAAAAAAACGGCACGTATACAGCGGTCTTAAACTTTCAACCGGCAAAAATTGGAAAAAATTATGTTCACCAGAAAATCGATCATTCGCAGAGTTATATACACATTTTTTCACCTGTATTCATTTCCTTTTCCGCACTTTCCTCAAGCACAAACTTGACACGTGAGGCGAGAATAGTTGTGAATAGACGTCAGAAGTATTATCATGGCTGAAAAAGAGATAACGAAATGGAGGACCTACGAACTGGTAATTGAAAGTAGAGATATGGCCGGCTAGTTTCATCAACGTGAATTATTCAACCAGCGTGCAGCCCGCGAGCGTACATTGGATACATAGTACGAGTCAGCTAGGCGCTGCATCGCCGACAGCCGACTGTTTGCTGTATTAACGATGCACGCTAATCGCTAATTACACACCGATTTAATTATCGACTCATTGTTCGAGGAGCCGTGCGCGTAAATAAAATACGCGAAAGCAGCGTACTTTATTTAGTGATGTGTAGCGACTTCATCAGCCTCCAGGCTGCCACTGGTCACACATCGACGTACAACTTAAGTTAACCTGTGCGTTGTTCCTTTCGACAGGCTTCATTCTCCGTGTGTAGGATTTTTGCATAAAAATCATTTGGGATTTAAAGGTGCGAAAATGTAGCACAGAGTACAACGTATAAAATGTCGAAAAAGGAGTGTAGTTGATATAATTTTTAACAGATGAAATGAATCTCTGAATTTTCGTCTTGTTGAAATATTAAACATGTTGAATGATGTAACGCAATGTGCTGATCCATATATTTCAATAAGAAGATGTTTTATTCTTCGCGAGTAGACTGTAGATTTTTGCGAAATTTAAAAATACAAAAATACACAGAATGAACGAGAATGTGTAATATATCCAAAATGAAGTAATTTTCAATAGATAAAACAAACTTTCAAGTTCCATTTTGTCTAGTTGAGATTATTAATTTATATTTTATATAAATAAAATTGTATTATTGAAGTATATATAACGATACATACTGATTGACAAAATATTTTATTCTTCGCGAGTAGACTGTAGATTTTTGCAAAATTTAAAAATACAAAAATACACAGAATGGACGAGAATGTGTAATATATCCAAAGTGAAGTAATTTTCAATAGATAAAATAAACTTTCAAGTTCCATTTTTTGTCTAGTTGAGATTATTAATTTATATTTTATATAAATAAAATTGTATTATTGAAGTACATATAACGATACATACTGATTGACAAAATATTTTATTCTTCGCGAGTAGACTGTAGATTTTTGCAAAATTTAAAAATACAAAAATACACAGAATGGACGAGAATGTGTAATATATCCAAAGTGAAGTAATTTTCAATAGATAAAATAAACTTTCAAGTTTCATACTACTAACTAAAGTTTCATTTTTTGTCTAGTTGAGATTATTAATTTATATTTTATATAAATAAAATTGTATTATTGAAGTACATATAACGATATATACTGATTGACGAAATATTTTAATCTTCGCGAGTAGACTGTAGATTTTTGCGAAATTTAAAACTACAAAAATATACAGAATGAACGAGAATGTGTAATATATCCAAAGTGAAGTAATTTTCAATAGATAAAATAAACTTTCAAGTTCCATTTTGTCTAGTTGAGATTATTAATTTATATTTTGTATAAAATAAAATTGTATCATTGAAGTATATATAACGATATTTATTCTTTCGTGAATAGACCGCGGATATTTTAATGCACTTTTACGGAATTTAAAAATGCAAAAATAGAATTGGCGAATTAATTAATTGAACGGATTGAAGAATTAACGAAAATGTATGAAACATCCAAATTAGAGTGTACCAAATGTAATTTTTAGTAGATAAAATGAATCTTCGTTCAATCTCTCTTAAACGTATTGGAAGAAAATTGCGAGACACGTCAAAGTAATTACAAAATATCGAACGCGCGTTTATTACATTACTGTGCGAATGTTTGTTGCTATTTTTGAAATCGGGGAATCGTACATTGTCGCAGAGATAGAGAAAAAGCTTGCAGCCACGTTGGATTGTGTTGTCAGGTCGGTAAGTCGTCGTGGAAAAATATAAATTACGAGTCGCAGAGCCAAATGCTAAAGATAGACGGCTAAAGATTCAGAGAATTCAACGTGCATTCTTTATCGCGACGTCAACGGACTTTGACGTCGAAAATTTACACTGGTCGTGTAAAATGTTCGTAGAAACATTGAAGATCTAACAAATTTAGACCAATCGGAAAGTTTCTCAACTAGCAACTTTATTGAATTCGGTAAATACCAACAGATTCTTCCTATCGAGATTTTCGGTGACGAGCGCATTTTTCTGTCTGTCTTTTCTTCTTCTTTTTTTTTTTTTTTTTTTTTTTTTTTNTTTTTTTTTCTGTCTTTTTTTCTTTTTTTTTTTTTTTTTTTTTTTTTTTCAGCGGCGAACGGAGAAACCGGATAAGAGGGACGAAGGTAATCGCGAAGTTGGAATTGTAAACACGGCTTAAAGTCTGGATAGACGAATGCGGCGCCAGCGTAACGCTGACGCAACACGTAAGAGGAGAGTAAACGCGAGACGATACGTCTCGCGGCGAAAGGCAACGCCGCATCATCCTGGATTTTCCCCGGAAGAACATACTGGCCACTTTGCTGCCCCCGGTGAATTCGATTGTCGCGAAAAGCCGCGCTGAAACTTTTCATTAGCTCGCAGTTGCGCAACGATCGATAACTCACGGCCCCTCGCGTTATTCGAAAAATAAGTGCTGCCACGTTCGCCGCAAAATGGCCTTCAGATCGAGTCGTTAATTGCCATGTGGCACGAAAATAGTCTTTGGCTGTGTATTTATCGAATTTAATCGCAATTGAAATTGAAAGGTATGCGAAATCGATGTTTGGACCGACTGTTGAATTGAAAACAGAATTGAGAAAACAAAATTGATTAATTTAGTTAATCGTTGATCGAAAAGTGATTACACTTTCGATTACGATTGCACGAGTAGTTTACTTCTATTGAAACAATACTGCGTGGAAATTGCAATCGTTTTATTATGATGCGTTCAAAAATGATTTTTCCATCAATTGAATGTCTCATCTGCGACACATAGTTCTCGAGTTCTTGTTAGCACAATCTTTATCATATTGCTCGAAGATGAATTTGGAAATTTTTTATTGTTATACGCGTTCAGGAAATTATACGAGTCTACGCCAAATTACAAATATCACAAATTCCTCTAAACACAACAGATTATTCTAAATTTAACAGATTGTTCCGAATTGTTCAACAATACAGATACTGTTATTCAGCAAAGAAAACGCATAAATATTCTCTCTTATTTAGTCTTGGTCTACTTAGTGGATCTATTATAGCAAGCAGTTTAATAATAACATTTAGTTATATTGAATAGCACAGTTCTACGTGATCAACACGTTCACAGCAATGTGAAAAAATAATACCTTACAAATTACTTAATCACTTAACGATCAATTTATATTTTGCACATATTTTACATTTATACGAATCACTTGATAGTTTAAAAAAATTACTGATCGATGATTGGGAAATGTCGCCGATTTATTTTAACAACGATTATTAATTGACTAATGATTACCATTTAGCAATTGACCATTTTTTGATTAGACAGATTTGAACTAACACGACAGTACTATAATAGATAGAACTGGCATAGAAGACAAAACAAACACGTTTGTGCGTTTGACGAATATTAGACGAATTTGTCGTCCGTTATATAGGATGGTCTCCATCGTTCATCCTATGACGCACGCGATATTAATCAACTTTCTTCGAATCGCCGGTACGTCCAAAGACCGAGATTATTTTTGGCCGAATGTTTTCTCCTAAAATTTCGCGATCGATGCGCCTGACGTAGCTTCGCAGCGTCAAAAACAGTCTGTTATTACCCTGTATCCGACGTTCGCCGCTGCGTCACACATAAGTTGCCTCCGTCCAAAGTAATCACCCCGTTCGCCAATTACACGTACGACGTTCCCTCGTCAAATATGCCAGTCGAGAAGAAGGAAAGAAAGGAAATCCAAACGAAAACAACAGACGTTTGTTGTTTAACATTATAAAAATCAGAACTCGAGTGATGCGAAGAAGTGGAAATCGAGAAAAAGCTGCGCACCACTGAAAAGAGGTACAGAGGCTTCGAAAGAGAAACAAGAACGATGCTTCGAACGACCGAGAAAAATAAACGAAAGTGAACGACGAGGCAGGGAAGGGAAGGGAAGAAAATGAAGAAGAAAGAAGAAAGGGGGAGAGAAGAAGAGGAGGAGGAGGAGAATTGGCGAAATCGGCGTGGCGAGGGCCTCGAGGTGGACGATGCGTGAGGCAATAAATATCGTGCGATTAGATCTTGGAAGCAAGCGGCTGTTGGGGTTGCTTACGAACAGAGGGAGCGTCTATTAATCACTCGACGTTAATCAAGCCAACCCGCTAAGTAGGCCGCGCCACGGCGTTAAAGTGCATTGCCACGTACGTGCATACATCGTTTCGTACAAACATATATATGTATGTATACGTGCTTCGACTTGGTTTCCACGTGGCTTCACTTTTTTTTTTCATTTAACCTAACCTAAACCTCAAAACCTATGAGGTACATCTGTGGAACTAACCAGGAAATGGAGAATATAAATTTTATATATTTTGGGTACCCACAAGTAATCTCGTTTTTTTTTATACAAAATTTCATTTCATTTAAGAGTCAATAGAAGAGTTCTGAGCTGTGATATAATTTACCAATAAGCGCGCTAAATGTCAGTACATTTAACTTGAATGTATAGGTTATGTTATGATAAGTTAATAAATAAAGTTTTAATCTACAATATAATTTTAAATGTCGATTTAACTTGAATATATAGGTTATGTTATAATAAGTTAATAAATAAAGTTTTAATCTACAATATAATTTTAAATGTCGATTTAACTCGAATGTATAGGTTATGTTATAATAAGTTAATAAATAAAGTTTTAATCTACAATATAATTTTAAATGTCGATTTAACTTGAATATATACGTTATGTTATAATAAATTAATAAATAAAGTTTTAATCTACAATATAATTTTAAATGTCGATATATTTAACTTGAATATATAGGTTATGTCATAATAAGTTAATAAATAAAGTTTCAATCTAACAATATAATTTAACAATAAGCAGGCTAAATGTATATCAATATATTCAACTAGAATAATGTATAATAATAGAATTAAATTTGAAAAAACCGACATTACATATGGGTAGCTCTAATACATTAACTCTTTGCACTCCGAATTATTTTTCAGTCTTTTTTTTTTTTTTTTTGATCAATTTAAAAATATCGAGTGTAACTCGACATAAGAGTTCTCGCGATAAAAACTGATGACGAGTCACACTCGGCAAAGGAGTGCAAAGGGTTAAGGTTAAGGAAAAGGTTAAGGTCTTCAAGGAAATTGTACCTGCTTAAGCAATTATTACGTCGATTTTTAGAGACATAAGAATAATTTGTATTTGCTTTCAGGCGTTCTTGATAAATTCAGTCCCCTAATCCTAAATTAGTCGAGTTACTTCGAGTTTCGAGATTCCAGAAGCTTTTCTTACAAGAACAGTCCCTCGACTCTTCCCAAATCTATCACTCTATCGCTTTATCTCAAATCTATCTAACCCATGCCGACGTTTTCTAAAATTCTTACGTGCGGTCATACTTTGTACACTTGCTTCGTCTACCGAACAGAGACGGACGAAGGATCGAGGAAGAGGAATAAGAGAGAGAGAGAGAGAGAGAATGAGAGAGAGGTAGGACTATCTATCGGGGCTAGGTCCGCGTGTGATGAACCCTCGGCCTCCTATTATTCGACCGTACCTACCGCAGACCACGCGCCTGCGTCTCTCCCTATTTTTAAAGAATTAATCGAAACTAATTGCCAATCAGCGCCCAGAGGGAACCCAATGGGTGCCCCTTCGCCGCGTACAATTACGACATTCCTCCGCGTCGCACGCGGATCTCCCAGATTTCGCCAATAATCGCGTCTCGATTCGCTACGCGATTTTGCCACATTCCCAGAGCTTCAGGTTCTGTCGAACGTTTGGAAATTACGCGATTCGAGAATTTTCGGCGGAGCTGAAATTGTCGTCACCTCCCGGGCGAAATATCTGACAGCCGTCTGTCCGTATTTTTGCACGATCGGTTGTTTACTCAACAAATCCGTTTACTCTGCCTCTGGTACTAAGAGCAACGTATAATTCCGCGAAGCGATAAGCCCGACATGTAAATGGTACCAGGAGTACGGTAGTCGCCTTAAGTTTGTAGCAAAACACACCGGGCAAATATACCCGGTTGCGAAATATTTGACAAGAAATAATTTTCGACCTGCACGATATCAGAGGCACGTGTATTTCGGATGAGTCTCGCGTCTCGCATGCGAAATGTAAAACTTCCGTTAAACGGTCAGCCGGGGTAGGATAAATTGGGCAAAGAGAGAGAAAGAGAGAAGGAGAGAGAGCATGAAAGACGGGAGGAGTGGAGAAATAAAGGGGGAAAGAAAGAGGAAGCCGGCTCTTTATGGACTTGTTTGTCGCTACGTGGCTTTTTACGAATTATTCGAAAAGTTTGAAAACCCGCGTCGAGGCGCGCAGCACCGTCTCCTCGACTGTTAGACGAGATGATTTCCTCTTCTCACGGCGATCGACCGCGCGGCCATTTTCATAAACGAAACGTTTCGAGTCTGAATCAATCCAGAATTATATGAACTTAATTGATTATAGTAAATAATTAAACAATATGAAATTGATGATATATTGGGACTTAAAATTAATAAAAATATTATTGAATGATAAAAACATAGTTAAAGTTAAATTTAAATTTATACACCTAATTCTACAAGTAAAAATTATTGAAGAAATCAATTTATTACCTGAAGTCGATGGAATGCCAATTTCAGTCAGATTTATTTATTTATTTTAGGAGAATCGAAATTCGGATAGCCCTGTGAAGGTTTTTCAAAACGTAGAAAATTCTGTAAAACACAGTTCGATTATCTTTCGTGATTCCACGTTCGAAAAAGTTCTTACCTTTTTTCGACATGAAAAAAGACAGTTCCAAGAATGACTTGACATTCTTCAGTCAGTAGTTGAAAGGCTTCTTCGCGTCAGATAATTTCTTTTACGAGCTTGCACAACATTTTTCCTCTCTTCAGAGATAATACAAAATACCATTTTGTATATATTCCTTTTTCATTTCGAAGTCGGCGCCAAACAATTTTCCTTTCCCAACAATAAGACGAAGCTCGAAACGATCAGGTATCAAGTCACAGAACGAATTTCGAAATGTACGCGTATGTCCATCTGTTAGAAAAGCACGCAACTACTTTTCGAAAAATATTTTCCCGAAAACAGTGATACCGGTGGATACGTAATTTCCGAAATTTCACACGGGTCAGGTGTGTATCGAACAGACGAAGCAGCTTCTTCGAGGATGTTCGCGTTTATCTGTTCCTCGTTTGGGATCCCTGTTGCTCAAACAGCAGGCTACGGAGTTCTGTGTTTGTCTATCTCGTGTCTCGCGATCTCATCTCGCGAAGAAGCCCGAAACAAGGTGAACAGAATTCTCCGGGAGCGAAAGGAGCAGAGCGGAGGAGAGAAAGAGAGAAAAAAAAAAAAAGAAAAGAAGGAGAAAGATAGGCGGAGATAGACACGGTGGCACACGGAGGTGGTTGTCGTTGTGCACGGCAAATAAACAAAGTCTCTCTCGAGAAAGAAGAAGACTGAGAAAATATGTCGATAAATCTAGCTGGCCTGGCCGGAGGTCGGTGGCTGAGAGCGAACGCTTTATACCGGGAAACAACTGTCTGACGAAAGGGGCAGGCATGGACTATTATTTCTCGCGACGACTCGGGGGTTGCAAAAGTTGCTTTTGAATGGCCGCGTCGCGTAGCTAGGATCGCGGCGAGAAGGGCGACGATCCTTCCATCTCCGGGGGAAAGTTTTTCCCGTTCCTCCCCTATCTCCTCCTCGCGCGAGGTTTCTGTACCCTTTTCGAGTTGTTTCAGTCTCTCTTTCTCGTGACAAATTATACGTCTGAACCAGTTTCACCAATCCAACGACACATCGGAGTCGCAGCGATACGATATTTACTTGCGGGAGGTCCGGTTTTTCGAAAAATCGTTCGCTGTGATTCGTCGCGCTCCCCCTTGGATATGTCACCGAGTACTGATTACCCACGGCGAGGTCGCATTCGATTGGTCGTTCTTCTTGCCACAGTCGTTCTTCTTGCCCCGCCGTTGATTAACATCTCTTTTGAATTCTCTCGTTCTTCGCCTACGTACGTGTCACGCGCCGATATTAGCTCGGCGAGATTGCTGACTTCTCCGGGTCACCGATGCGAAAACGTGACCCGGGCACGGTGGTCGTTGCCTGCAAGTTGCAAGTTTGTCAGAGTCTGAAGATACAGCAAGTCGTTCTTTTTTTTTTTTTTTTTTTCAAAGGGGGGGAGAAAAAGTGACATTAGCACATCGAATTAACGGAGAAAATGTCACTTCGAATCACTCTGCGAATGGCAGACGTCTGGATGTTAACACTAGCGTGTTAATTATTAGCGTTAATTATATCACGTATCACATAGTGAAACGAGCAGAAATAATTCGATTTTTTAAACACACACACACACACATATATATACATTATATATACACATTGTATTATGTATGTAAATACATCGTTACGAAATATATATAACGTGTTAATAACGTCGTCTTTGATGTATGAAGGAATTACGTAATCTTTATTTTACACATCATTTAATGACAATTACTAGAAAAATAGCGAGAGAGGGTTTTCAATTTTCGTTGTAGTTCCCTCGCTAGCTCGTTGACGAAAGTCAATCTCTACATTTCGAGATGTTACACCTTCTTAAGTGCTACTACAATAATTTCTTTTGTAAAAAAATACATATTCGTTTCCTTCTTGCTGAGACTCGATGACTCGTTCAGTTCTATTGTACATACATCAATGAAAAATATCTAGAAATTTTCTTCCACAACGTTCTCGCGTATTTTCTACGTTTTTCCCAGAAATTTAATCCGAACATTGTACATTGCCATAGAAGGTTTGTCCGCTGTAAAGGACCAAAATTCGAATAATTGAACAGGGATTTTATTATTTGAATAATTTTAACCACAAACGCTCATCACAACGGCCCTTTTGGCGAGTACTTATATTTGCGAGCAGATTTTCTCCCCATACGAAGCACACATGAAAATAAAATAAGAGCAAAAGTTTTGAACGAGCATCTTGAAAGTACAGAGAAACTGGTTTAATTTAAGGCTCGGTGTTGTTCTCGTTGAAAATTTTTATATTTTTTTCATTATAATATAAATATATTTTTCTAACTTCTATAAGAAATTTTCTATCCTAGTTAATTTTAATATCCTCGTAAATAATATAGGTTACATTGATAAAAAAATATGTAAACTACGTTGCCTCGTAGACAAATTTTTGAAATGATACCCAGGAAATTTAAAAGGTTGGGCGCATGGCGAACAGAACGATTCGAACGAGTCTCTTTACTTCGAACTTCTCGCCTTTCTCTATTTACACTCGGTTGATAAAATAAGAAATGCATCGAGAGCGCTGCTGCGACAATCTGCCGACATTAGAGAGAAGTAACAAATACCATTCGGGTTCTTCGTAACAAGTGTTCATTGCGAGAAAGATTAGTACTCGTAAGTTGAAACGTCGGACGATGATTAACCCTTTGCATTCGACTGTCCCTTCTGAGGGGACCTAAATCGTACCTAAATCTAGAATTTCTTATTTTCATGATTTGCTGATCGTATACATTTGGTATTAAAGCTATAATAACGACTATAATAAAAAGAAGAAAAGAATTTCAGAAGACAGTCCTTTGCATCAATTGACACTCATTGGTATGATTCACATAAATTAAACTTCTCATTGTTTTTTTTTACGAAACTTGAAAAAATAGTGGAGAATATTATTTTTCCTATCATTAACTGTACGTTATATTCGTTCTGACAAACCCGCAACGCACATTGACGATTGCTTTATTGCGAAATTTAGCCTCTTGCGCTTGTGCCGCGCCACGTCGAGAATTTTTTGTCTCAAAATTGCAATATTTTCTCAGTTTTATGTCAATTTTTTGTCTCAAAATTGCAATATTTTCTCAGTTTTATTTAAGTAAAACAAAATAGACAAAGCAAACAATAAATTTATTACTTCTCTAATAATTTCTATCCAGTGATATCGTGCCGACGAATTCAAAAAGAAAGCGACGAATTATTGTACACGGTTTGGTCACTCGTTATGGTCCGCAATCAGTTGGTTAACCACTTGCGCTGGAATGACGTGTCACGCACGTCGAGAATTTTTTCTCCCAAATATTGTAATATTTTCTCAATTTTAAGTATATTTACGTAGAACAAAATAGGCAAAACAAATAATAAACTTATTACTTCTCAAATTATTCAGCATTAATTATCCAGTGATATCATACCGACGAGTTCAAAGAGATAGCGACGAATTATTGTACACGGTTTGGTCACTCGTTACGGTCCGCCAATCAGTTGCTAGCGCAAGTTGGTTAACCACTTGCGCTGGAATGATGTGTCACGCACGTCGAGAATTTTTTCTCCCAAAATTGTACTATTTTCTCAGCTCTAAGTATATTTAAGTAAAACAAGTAATAAATTTATTACTTCTCAATAATTTTCAGCATTAATTATCCAATGATATCATACCGACGAATTCAAAGAGAAAGCGACGAATTATTGTATACGGTTTTGTCACTCGTTACGGTCCGCCAAACAGTTGCCAGCGCAAGTCAAACGATATCACACGTTAGGAAGAAGATGTGACAATATCATTTCAATGATCATTTCCAATGCCGTGTCATTTCACGATGCTTCGTGGTGATAAGATTTTTCGAGGACAAAGGGTTAATTCGAGATATCTGGCGAAGATCGACAAAAATCCCCAGAGGACGTCTACTCTCGTGCAATTTTCCCGTGGAATAATTCCACGCACACGCCAACGGCAGCTACAGTGATATATGGACAGGCGCATAAAAGACGCGTGCCTCCTACACGCGTGACCTACGACCGCGGCCGAATATTGAATCACTTTAATATCTCGGAACGAAACACGAGACGTACGACGAGCCGAGTCACGGCTCGTGTCGACCTTCTTCGCCCGTTCACCACGCGTATTTTCCGCTGCTGTCCTCCGTGTGTGTGTGTTCACGCGCGATACCTACCCACGCGAAAGAATCGAAACGCAAACTTCTGATATTAGCAACAATCTTTGCATGATCCTTCCTCCTCGTCCTCTATAGCCTCTAGACCTGCAACAATGCCCGTCCTCGAACGCTTGGAATTCGAGGAAAGACCGCCAACGATAAAGAATTACGAACAAACACGTGACATGTTTGAATTTGTGATGTACACTTTTTTACAAAGTCACTGTATATGTATTTATATATATTTACACATTGATATTTGGATGCGGCGCAGCGATCGATCACGGCTCGTTTTAAAGCTCGAAGCCTCTGTTTTTTTTTTTCTTAAAAAAAAAAAAAAAAAAAAAAGAATTAGAAAGATTTAATATCTTCATCAGTAGTGAAATTTAGCAAACCAATTCTAACACTGATC
>NW_025109017.1:167900-175174 GCF_011392965.1 Frieseomelitta varia | reverse complement strand
GTCATCGACCTACGACGCGATCGATAAAAAAAAAAAAAAAAAAAAAAAAGAAAGAAGAAAAAATGCGAAAGAATCGAATCAAATACAAAAATTGTAATACGGAATGATCGACGAAGAAACGTTGCAATTACCAACGGCAGAGAGCGTAGAATGAAAATAAATGTTTACAGCACAGTATTTAAAAAAAAAAGGTACTCGGCGAAAATCATTTTTTTCTTTTTTTGTTTATTGTTTGGCGTGAACGTTTATCTCGAGATAAATTAACTTTAGTTAAGTATGCCAAAAATATATTACATACAGATTTTCGTTATGTAAGCAATTCTAGCTCTGAGAATGATAGTAGATTTATTGAACGATGATTGTTTGAAATAATCAGCGAAAAAAGAAGCCGAACGCGATTCGAGAGAAACGAAGGAGTGATTGTGTATTTCACTGACAAAATATATGTATAACTATAATAAAATATATAGCTGCAATCGTTTCAATTTGTCAAGTCTGTTGAGAAGCAAACTTGCGAAAATAAAACACGAGGCTGAATGAAACACTGCCCGATAAAGGTTTATTTTCACTCTAAAACCAAGGCGCAGAGATCTAAACGCGATCCCCACAGTTGGATCGCTCGCTTTTAATTAAGTAAGTCGTTTTAATTAAGTACTAAATCGTAATCCTCGGACGTCTACATTGTACAAACCATGATCAATTGGATCGAGGAGGATCAAACGATGGATCGGATCGCGTTAACAGTGGATCGACGTAACGAAAATGTATTTATATTTTCATTAGTGACGAGAACGTGTTGGCGTGCTGGGACATGGGGGAAAGAAGAAAGGAGTAAGAGCATCAATCTCTCTCTCTCTCTCTCTTTCTCTTTCTCTCGTAATATATAAATTTCACAGATACTTTGTACAAATATTCTGTTCGACGAGTGACACTGATTCCTCGCTGCCCAAGCTGTCGGAAAAATCGACAAAAAATCCGCAATACTTAATCTCTCTGACCGATGGACAACGGGAATCGGTCCTCTGAAGGGAGCAACGAAACTCGGGTAAAGGCTTGTCGTTAAACGAGTAATTATACATATAACATATACAGACAGTGACTCCTAAATGGCACGTCGTCACTTGATCTGACGGAACCTCCCCCTGGCCGACCGCCTGCCGCTCGATTGGCTCGAGACGACGGCGAGCAAATTCTCCTCAAAGGTATCGACCGTAAAATCCTGCTCTTTCATCAACTTCGGCAATATCCTGTCGCAACCGCTCTGGCTAGTCTGCCTGAGCCGATCGACAGTGTTCCTAACCGGCGTCACAAAGCCATTTCGCACTTGCGACTTTCGTTTCTGCGGTTGCAGTCGCTTCGGCATCGCTTGGTGCTTGAGCCGCGACGGTGGTAGGATAGGAGGGGCTGGGGGAGGAGGAGGCGGTGGTGGCGGAGGAGTTGGTGGCGGAGGCATTTTTGACGCCGGTAACCTCGGCGGCAATCTCCCTGTCCTGGACGGACATGGTGGCGGGAAACCTGGAACAGGGAATCCTGGTGGCGGTGGATGCATGGCTGGTCGCGGCGGTGGTCCGTACCTGAACAGCCTCGGCCTGTACATCGGCGGCGGATGGCCTAACGGCGATGGCGCCGGTGGCGGCGGAGGCGGAGGCAGCATGCCAAGCGGTGGCATGGAACGAAACGGCGCTGGCGGCGGACCGCCGAAAGCGAAATGCGGCGGCGGGGGCGGAGGGGGCGGCAGCAGCGAGAACGGGCCGCCGTCTTTCGCGAAACCGCGTCGCTTGGCCGCGAAATTTGGCGGCATCGGGTACGGGTGTTTGAACGGTACGCGCTTTCGGATCGCTGGTGGCTGGCTTGCCGGTAGCTCCGCGCTGATCTTGCTCGTGTCGACTTTCTCGCGCGGCGTTCTCTGCAACGCGTTCAGATAGATTCGCCGCTCGATCGGGTAGCCGCGAGCCGCCTCGAACGCTGAAACAGACAAGACGAAATGGCGCAATTGGCAAGCCGCGAGACCATGTTCTTTCGCCCCGTGGAGACCTCGCCTTTTTTTTTTTTTTGCGAGAAAATTCGAAAAGTATAGTCGAAGTATAGTCTACTTAGGGCTTCGCCTACCTTTCAAGCAATCGTCGAGCTTCCAACCCAGTTGCTGTACGAGATATCTGCAACGAAATACACGAATTTATACATGTGCGTCGGCTCCGTCGGTTTTCGCGACACCTATTCATCGATTCGATTCGCAAATATATAAACGTCAAGCGTGTCTGAGATCGTTTCGAATCGACTGCGTCGTACGAGGTGCATACTAACCTGCAAATCAGGTATCCGGAACGGTTTACACCGTGAGTGCAGTGAACTCCTACAATATCGTCTGAAACAAAAGAAGAAGAAAAGAAAAGAACGAGCAGTCCTCGATTTAAAATCATTAAAGTACATGGCGTTAGCGTATCGTGATTGAAATTCGATTCGATAGTATCGATCAGAAGTTACTCGATGACAAATGTTTGTCCGTTCGGAGGGCAATTGGACAGCAAATGGCGCGATTTGGAGAGATTTTCGAAGGTTCGGAACGAGTGAGAAAAAAGAAAGCACCGAAGGGGGTACAGGTTCGTGCGAGACGTACGATTGCGATCAATTTGGTCGAAAGCGTTGGCTCGCCACGTCTTCAATGGCTGAGCAAGGGGTTGATTATAATATTACCGCAAATTACCGGCAAAATCTGCGACGAATTCACGACTCGTGACTTGGCTCGACACCTCGGCCACAATCCTGATGTGGGTAGCCGCGTAATAACGATCGCCGGCTTACACCCTATCGCCTCTTTCGTTTCTCCTTCAATTTCGCTCTCCGTTTTCCGCGCCAGCTGTGGATAAGCAGCACTTTCGAACCACTTCTCGCACGTACGTACCTCTTTACCTCGGGTTACAGCTGGAAATTAAGTGGCCATCGGAGATCGTGGCGATACGCTGCTCGACCTTCGCGAGCTTCTTAAAAGGATCGTCGGCAGAAACGCGATGCGATTTACACGCAGAGCCGAGAGTCTGATACCTTGTTACTACTATGCAACGCGCCGGTGTGCTTTTGAAAATTACATCTCTGGCGCGTTCGCAAAGAAGTGTGTAAAACTGCGCGAAAACAATGAAATATCCCGGCAATTTGCCTTTCTTCTCATCTCGCGTGTGAAATTTGAACTGATATAACTTTGTGTAGAGAAAAAAAAAAAAAAAAGAAATCGTCTCGTATTCGAAGATGATTTTTACATCGTGCAGCGAGGATACGTCGCTTTTGCTGAAATTATAGAAATTCAAACGCGTTGAGAACTTTTTTTTTTTCGTGAATGATCTCCACCGTGATCTCGAAGGTTACAACTTTAAAATTAAAACTATTAATATAAATTAAAATAATACATATATATAAATTAATGTACGATCTTTTTTTTTTTACAAAGTCACATCAGCAAAGTTTAAATTACCAAGAGGTTTTCATTGTGATCAGTACAGTTACACTCTTCGCTACATATATGCACGTTCTTCTTTCTTCATCGCTGATAACTCGCTGTGAAATTATCCAGTTATCTAGTTATCTCGCATGAACACATACTTTAAAAACTGTAATTCGACTGATCGTTCTCTGAATAATCTGAATCGATCGTCACATTTCGTATATAAGATCAGCAAGCGTAATAAATTAACAAATAAAAATTTAAGTAAGTAGTGAAATAAATTTAATAAATAAAAATTTAAGTAATTAATAAAATAAATTTAATAAATAAAAATTTAAGTAAATAGTAAAATAAAGTAAATAGTAAAATTTAACAAGTGAAAATTTAACTAAATAATAAAATAAATTTAATAAATAAAAATTTAAGTAAGTAGTAAAGTAAATTTAACAAGTGAAAATTTAACTAAGTAATAAAATAAATTTAATAAATAAAAATTTAAGTAAGTAGTAAAATAAATTTAACAAGTGAAAATTTAACTAAGTAATAAAATAAATTTAATAAATAAAAATTTAAGTAAGTAGTAAAATAAATTTAACAAGCGAAAATTTAACCAAGTAATAAAATAAATTTAATGAATAAAAATTTAAGTAAGCAGTAAAGTAAATTTAACAAGTGAAAATTTAACTGAGTAATTAATAAAATTAATTTAATAAATAAAAATTTAAGTTAACGAATAATTTCACTATCGTTATTGTCAGGTGAGAAAATTCAACATCAACGAAAAAACACTGAACTAATCAGTAAGAGGTAGGAATTCAAGGATGCCTGTTTCGTACACGAAGAACGAGCAAAGGTAGACGCGTTCCTATCTATCACAGGGTCATCTCAATTTTTGCATACAAAGAAACATATATACACACACACATATATATAAATACATTTTACAGAAGAGAGGAATATTCTCGGAACACGTCGGCATCTAATGTGAATCTAGAGCGTGCACCCCTGCGGAGCTCCGACATGCAAACTCTGGTAAATAAGCCGGTCTTCACCGAGATACTGCCAAAGACCTACGACCTTTCTGACGATTAAATATCGAGCGATGCATCTCTCTCTCTCTCTCTCTCTCTCTTTCCCTTTGGTAACTATCAAAGCAACCATGTAGCAATTAATATCCTTTAAACCGTACGCCCTCATTCTGGCGTGTTCATGCCTAACCTATTGTTACTCGTGGCCGATGCTTTCGTTGCTTAAATGCTTACACCGAACGTAGACCTTGATTATCGGTATTAATTGAAATCGCTCGTTGGCCGAGGGATCAATCTTCCCGCGTGAACGAATGGCGTTATGGTTTCTAGCCGCGGAGTAGTCATTCGTTACGCGGTATTACATCGATCAGTCAAAACAAACGGCTTGGATGAAACGTTACGTTCCTTGAGATTGATCTTTTATTTTTCTCTGATTTATCCGTGGCGATACGATATCTGTTGGACCTTGATAAAAATCGCCAGGCGTAGCTTGAAATTTCGGATTGTGATAACACTTTCGCGACGAATAAGTTAAAGACCCACACGCACACGTTGATACAGTCATCGATTTCTAGGTTTCGTGATGTATAGGTTTCGTTTAGGACAAAGTTACACTATTTTAACCTCTTGCGCTGGAATGAGAATTTTTTGTCTCAAATTGCAACATTTTCTCAGTTTTAAGTATATTTAAGTCCAAGGCAAGCAAAATAATAAATTTATTACTTCTCAATAATTTCTATCCAGTGATATCATACCCGACAAGTTCAAAAAGAAAGCGACAAATTGTTGTATACGATTCGGTCACTCGTTATGGTCCGCCAGCCAGCGCAAGTACAACGCTGGGGATATTTTTTTTCTTTCGGTGATTTACAAGAGATCTCAAACTTTTTGAGATTAACCTACATTCACTTTTGGATATTCTTAGTAGTAAGGCTTGACATAAATAAATAAAAATATTTATCAAAGTAATAAAATCGTACGTTCCATAATATAACTCTAATAGTTCCTAAACATGTATGACGTTTCTTTCAGTGACAACTGACCATTTCAAACGAATGTTTGAACGGTTACAGAGCGAGAAAGTGAGAAGAGGAACGAGCGAAAGGGTAGGAAAGGGGGCAGATATCGCGCAGCGTGGCTCGGTAAACGTTGAGAGGTTAGTTTTCTGGCTACTAGAGTAGTCGTGAAGTACGACCCGAAGCGACGTGGTTAACGTGGCAATATGATATATGTACAGCTCGGCTCAAATAGCCTCTGGTGCAAAGGACGGGTGTAGGCCCTGTTTCGTGTTCCTACATCTTCTGCAAACAATAAGACTTCAACGCGCACTCCATTTCAAGAATTTTCAACGAGGCTTCTAAATCTTAGTTTTGCTTCAAATATTCTCCAATATAACTACCGTGTATAGTATTATGTACTTTAAAATAGTTGTGACTTTTCCACAATTTGCTATTTGATAATTTAATCTGTTTCAATTTAAAAACAATTTACCATTGAGAACTCGTTTCCCCACGTTTTCTTGTCTTAAAATCTGAGACGAAGATAAGATCGTCAACTACACGTGGCGGCGGCTTTAAGGGAAATTTGACTAGGTTGGCCAGATTGTTTTAATCCCCTTGCGCTGGCAACTGGTTCGCGGACCATAACGAGTGACCGAACCATATACAATATATTCGTTGCTTTCTTTTTCTCTTGAACTCGTCGGTACGATATCACTGGATAGAAATTATTAAGAAGTAATAAAGTTATCATTTGTTTTGCCTGGGTAACATTTAAATATATTTAAAACTGAGAAAATATTGCGATATGGCACGTCATTTCAGCGCAAGAGGTTAAACCAATCGAACGACGCTTTAAATTTTAATATTTAATATATATTTATATATAATTTATATTAATTTAAAATATTATATATTTATATATAATTTATATTAATTTATATATAATATATATTTTAATATTTAAATCAATAACGCTTTGTAACCATGCGCCTCGTGTCCGCACTGTAAATCACTTATAAACGCGCACCTATACACACCTGTGCAGGTGATCGGTGGAGACACTCGTAGAATAGATGCAAGACGATTAACGATATCTCGCGTTCCGCGACCAATAAATTACCGTCCACTGTAAATGGACTTGGCTCGCTTTATCTTTCACCTTGCCTACCTTCATCAAGCGCCGGTGTCTACCGCTGCCAGAGAAATTACAATAACGTGCACTCGCCGCGCGTGTATCGCCAACCGGATAGATACTAGCTGCGTGTACAGACTACCGTTCAATTGTACAATATAATCGCCGATGAAATAACTTGGGCCACTTGGCGTAAAGCTGAACACTGAAGGCTGAAGTCCGAAAACACGTGGTCCAAAGATGAATCAATGGCGACTACTGTGATCTATGCGATCTCACTGCGATCTACGTTCAGTTGCAGTTCATTACAGGTAGAAGTAAAATCCACCAGATGGAGCAGTTTATGTAACGGTGCAAGAAACAGCGTTGCTATGTACAGATTTCGTAACTAATGGGTCCCACTTCGGGAGCTGATTGTACGCCTAAAAATAATGAAAAAAAGTCATATAAATATATGTCCTGTCTGTCTTCGTTTGTGAGATACAATGAATTTTATATACAGAGCAAACTCTAGTAAGCTAGTTTTACCAGGGACGGTATATTCCATTTTCATAATAATCATAATTGGGATGAAGAAAACCCACGTGTTATCGTGCATTCAAGACATCAACACCAGTTTAGTTTAAACGTATGGGCAGGAATAATTGATAAATTTTTAATTGGACCTTTTTCTCTTG
>NW_025109017.1:93973-167824 GCF_011392965.1 Frieseomelitta varia | reverse complement strand
GAAAATTCATTATATCTCATAAACGAAGACAGATAGGACATATATTTATATAACTTTTTTTCATTATTTTTAGGCGTACAATCAGCTCCCGAAGTGGGTCGCATAAGTCACGAAACACCCTGTATATCGATTATGAAATCCTCGTACAAGATCGTAAACCGCAGTTGGTACGTCGACAGACAGACTGTGAGCGATCAGAGAGTTATTTGCGCGTTCAAAAAAAAAAAAAAAAAAAAATCCGCAAGACGATTTATATTTACGATTTAGTCAGGAAAATTAAATGAAGTAGGTACGTTGCGAGTCGCGACGGTGGAAGCAAATCGACGAAAAGTAGCGAACGAAGAGTTCAACGAGGGAGGAGACACGTCGTGATTGCAATTAAGAGCTTCTTCTTTTACAGCGTGGCGTGTTAATAGGATAATGGGCGTCGAATGGAAGGTATTGATAAATGCTAAGTGACGGTCAATGGATGGGCGACGGAGCGGCATCTTCTCCTCGGGAATGTGTCCCAGAGGCGTTCTTCGTGCACCTCGCTTCTTCGATTTCTCAACATTTTCGTGATCATTTTCGACATTTCTCTGTAATATACACAGGGTGATTCGATGCAACTTGCACACCTGGGATAACTTTTAAATTTTAATTACGCGTCTAATGAAAACTGCTTGATAACGAAAAGTTTCATCCTCGAGACAAATTTATGGTAAGATATCTCCTTAGACCATTAGGTTTAGGACTAATACTTTTTTACTTGGAATTTAATATTCTTTCCATCTGTGAAGAAAAAGATGTATGATCCAATTAAAAAAAAAAAAAAAAAAAAAATAAAGATGGAAATTTCGAAATTCACTCAAAAAAATTGACACGTTATATTTTGCCTTCCTTGCCACGCACGTCGAGAATCTTTTGTCTCAAAATTGCAACATTTTCTCAGTCTTAAGTATATTTAAATGTAACCCGGGCAAAACAAGTGACAAGTTTATTACTTCTCAAGAAAGCGACGAATTACTGTGTACGGGTTCGGTCTCTCGTTATGGTCCGCGAAACCAGTTGCCAGCGCAAGTGGCTGAAACCACACAATTCCTGTATCGAACAATTTCTCATTAGACGTACAATTTGAAAATTATTTCGCGCGTGTAAGTTACGTGAATCGCCCTGTATACAAGGTGTATAGAGCAGTACAAACAATGAGATGATTTCTACGCGAAAAGAATAAGTCGAAAAAAAAAGAATAAAATTTCTTTTGTTCTCGCTTGTACTACAGACACAGGGACACCCTGTGCATATTCCTTTTTTTAAAACGTTCTCTAACTTTTTACCATGTATTTGCGATACAAGTACAAATCTTCTTGCACTGTTCATTAATCCCGCTCGGCCTCGACGTCGGATCAAGAACGCAGGAAAAACGAGAGATCAGAAAGAGCAGAGAGAACGCATCGAGAGGAAGGAGGGGGGGGGGGGGGGGGGGAAGGAACGAAAGAGATGCGAGGAGGATGAGAGACGGACGAAAGAGGGAAGAGGGAGAAACGCCGAAGGAAAGTTTCTGCTCTACCGGTTGATAAACGGCGGCAGATAATTAACAACGGGCTTGGTGTACGTGGCCGTGCGTGGGCGATCCTTCGTTTCTCAAACTCTGTCCAGATTCGTAGCTTGATCGGTGTCGTTAGTTTCGTTTCTCCTGGTAGAGTCGCTTCTTTCTTCTCGGCGTGCTGCACCTCACTGGTGAAAATAACGGTACGCGGACATTTTGGACTCTCGTTTTCGTAGACCTCGGACCTCGACTTTCGGGGAATTTCTTTTTGTTCGCGTGTCTCCTTCACGTCGCGACACGTATATTTCAACCCATTTGCACCATTAACGCAATCTTCCCGGCCAGTATCACCGGAACATTCATGTTTCTAGTCTGAACAGTGATGTTATTTTCAAGACTATGCGAAAAAGACTTCGAACAAAAATTAGTTGAAGCGATTATTGAAAATAATATTTAAAAATCTGAAAATATTATTGAAGATGGTATAAAAGAAATTATTGAAGATAGTTAAGGATAATAACAATTAAAGATAATATAAAAATATTATTGAAGATGATATAAAAGAAATTATTGAAGATTAAATTAAGGATAATAATAATTAAAGATAATATAAAAATATTATTGGAGATGATATAAAACAAATGATTGAAGATAGTTAAGGATAATAACAATTAAAGATAATATAAAAATATTATTGAAGATTATATAAAAGAAATTATTGAAGATTAAATTAAGGATAATAATAATTAAAGATAATATAAAAATATTATTGAAGATAATAAAAAAAAAACAAAGAAAACACGAAAAGTTGCCAAGTTTTTACTTTTTTCACCTTCCTACTTTTACTTTTCTAAATTGAATAATAGTAATAGAATAATTATAAAGGCGTTGTTATTCATTCTTCCTCGCGATGCAAACGGATTAAGCGACAGAGCGTTTTTTTATTTTCTGCTTTTCTTCAAATTAATTTTATCGTCGATTGCCAAGTAATTTATATCACAAATTAGTTACACAGTGACCACTATGGTAAAGCTGTATTTTGATTCTCAGTCGAACAAAGTTTGCGAGAAAGGCGTTGGATCAGTGAATTTTATTTTCATGCGAACACGTAAATTTTTCAAAACGAGTTTACTTATTTTGGTGCCGTGCATTTTCGAGTGGAAGATATTTGCAACGTAGAATATTAGAGTAATAGTATAGACAAGATTGATGATGAGGATATACAGATCCAATATGATGTAATGCAGACTCACCTTCGCCGCAAGCTGACGTGAAATCATCCATCGTTTTAAAGAATCTGAAATTGAAGAGAACACATATATTTACCTTTGAAAAATCAAGAATGCCCGTGAATTCTGAATTTTCGTGAAACGAGGGTTCCTATTTTCGCGATCGTACAGAAATTTGGGAAAATTCTAGACGAGAGTATAATTTGAAGGAAAGTTCCCTCGTCTTGTACTTACTGATTACGACATAATCTTCGCGGACTGCTGTAAGACGAATTTTATTTATCCTTGAACGTTGAGTTCCGTTACGTTGATGTTAGTTAACAAGGAACGAGTTCCAATTGATATCAATTACTTTAAATAAATTTGAGTTGCGTTATGTTGATGTTAGTTAACAAACAATGAGCTCTAATTGATATCGATTACTGAATAAACGTACGTAAATTGGATTTATTATACTTGCGATATATATATATATATATATAAATTATTTTATTATAATATATATAATTATTTTATATTATAATATATAATTTTATATTATAATTATTTTATTATATGTATTATATATATTTCAAGAATTTCTGTCCCGAGCGGCGTGAATCATCGTAAATTTTGATTAATTTACTTATCGTAAGTTGTAACGTAGCATGATAGGGAAGAATATCATGCAAGTCTCGTGGAGTAGCAAGAACAAAAAAAAAAAAAAAGAAGAAGAAAAAGAAAAAGGAGGGCATCCTTCCCTTTACTTTCGTGCTGTTGATAATGTTTGCAGAATAACCACAGATAGCGATCGAATTTCCATGGCCTCGATAAAAAAAAAGGAAAAAAGAGAAAAAAGGAAAATAATCAACTAAATAAATATTCAAATATGGTAACCGGTCCGGAGAAGTGACAGTGTAATAACTGCGTAATAGGCATGCAGGGACTCCGTAGCGAACGAAGGAATATGGTAATGAAGCTTAAGAACGGCGAACGTTACACACCCCGGAATTGCAACGAATATACCAAGAACGAGAGTCCACGTGTCAGGGAAACGTTAACAAACGGGAAAATTCATTCACGGGTTTCTGTCGTCGAAATACGATATTGTCACATTCTTTCGCAAGCGTGCGTCGACATCGTCGAACAATTTACGAACGTTCATAAAATGAATCCCCGTCTCTTCTCGGTAATACAAAAGATATATATAACAGAATGCATACTGATTATTCTCATTTGAAAGTTCACGACCTGCTTGTCACTTTTCGCAACGTACGTATTTGCAGATTCGTGAAACGATCTCTCCTTTCTCTCTCTTTTTTTTCATTGATTTTTTTTTATTCTTTTTACTATTTTCATGTGAATTAATATTTATTTAATTAAACCATCATCATTATTATTTGTGTATATAATTTTAATTATTATAATTTGAAGAATAATAATTCTATTTTCATATTTTATTTGTTTAATTAATTTGCAAAACATTATAAGAAATAAACTCAAATTTTATTATTTTATAATATATTTATTATAATAACTATATTATATATTATATGTTATATCAATTAATATTTATTTAATTATATCATCATCTTTATTATTTACGTATATAATTTTAATTATTATAATTAGAGGAACAATAATTCTATTTTCATATTTTATTTGTTTAATTAATTTGCAAAACATTATAAGAAATAAACTCAAATTTTATTATTTTATAATATATTTATTATAATAACTATATTATATATTATATGTTATATCAATTAATATTTATTTAATTATATCATCATCTTTATTATTTACGTATATAATTTTAATTATTATAATTAGAGGAACAATAATTCTATTTTCATATTTTATTTGTTTAATTAATTTGCAAAACATTATAAGAAATAAACTCAAATTTTATTATTTTATAATATATTTATTATTATATATATGTTATATCAATTAATATTTATTTAATTAAACCATCATCCTTATTATTTACGTATATAATTTTAATTACTATAATTAGTGGAACAATAATTCTATTTTCATATTTTATTTGTTAAATTAATTTGCAAAATATTACAAGAAATAAACTAAATTTTATTATATTTATAATATATTCATTATAATAGCTACATTATATATATTTATTATAATAACTATATTATTTTTTTCTTTTTAATTTGCATGGCAAAGAAAATACTAGAAAGGGAAGAGAACAACAAAGGAAAGGGATGAGAAAAAGATCCCTAAAGCTTCGCAGATTCGAAGATAGGATACACCGCTTGTAATAATTCATTGGGCGGAGTCGTGCGCGGCCGTCCCTTTTTCTCCGTTTCGGTTTCGGCTGAAAGAAGAGAGAAAAGGCAGGTCTTATTAACGGATTAAGCCTACTTGGACTACTCGATAAATTATCGCAAGGTGTTCATTCCCCTTTCGCGTTCCGCCGGGATTCCAGAAAACATTCCGAACGCGCCAAACAAGCTTAGAGATATATACCCCTCGGGACTTTTGCCTCTGCTCTCCCTCGCAAGCCTTGATACTCGCATTAATACCCGCTTTAATTTCTCATCTCCGCATGAAATCTCCGCATCTTCGATTAAATGGTATCTTAAATTGGCCTGGCTCGTTCAAGTGATTCGCGGCATTGCCGGATAAATCGTACGAAGCGACGTTAATGCCGCATGTATTCGCTATTAAAATTACCCGTATGAAACATCTACGCAGCTGCTTAATTTTATACGCGCATTTTGCATAAATAAAGATAATTCCACGATTCCTTCTCGGTTACAAGCTACGAAGGTGGGGGATCTTTCGTTCGTGGGGTAAGCGAACTTGGTTTTATTTCCTCTCTCTCTTTAGTGCATCTTTATTAATAGATTCACCAACAAAAGAAACGGGGAAACTGCTCTGATGACCGTGAAATCGTTTCGATTCCTCCGCCGGAGTATATAACCTACGATGAGGTTGCCACCGCCTCAGAAAAGTTATTACTCGTCATTGTACGCGTGAGAATAGGGTGGGCCAATGGACGCTCCTCTATAGAGGCTTAATAGGACCGTTTCAGTGCCCCCCCTTGGTCCCTTTTATCCTCAACGTGCGCTCTCTACAACACCGATTAGACTAACACGATTACAAATAATAAATCATTCGCCGACTTGCCAACTGCTTCCCACCATTCTTCAACATCATTATCATTATATAAATAGGGACGTGCGTGTAACTTATTAACGTATTACACGAGAATTCCCTTCAACTCCGATAAAACATGCGTTTCGATTAATTTGAAAAAATGTATTAATTCAAGCGGCATCGAACATTTATACATTTATACAGTGGGAGAACCTAACAAACAACTTTCGCGTACTACGAAAATGCGCTCTCTTATTAACGTTAATATCGTTTATTCTACCGGACAGATAGATTCAGGTTATTATGTCAATATTCGAATTCCACGAGTTCTTCAACGCCCACGGTGAAATAACCGAAAATAAACTCCTGTTTTTATTCCTTCGAGTCGTGGCTCGTTAATGAGTGCATGCGGTAAATAACAGTAATTAACGAGAAATACGTGTATATACTGTACAATGCAGTTTCACCCAACTAATGCTACTACCAACTATAGTTTATATTATAAAATTCGCTTATTTTCGCACAATTTTTAGATCGATTGAAGCAATTGTCAGATTGAAATTAATCGGACAATATTTTTAAGTAGGCAGTTAAATGGGTTATTCCTTGTCGAAGAAGCTGAATCTCAAGAGAGGACATCTATCACGAAAGAGAGATACTAACTGTGACTTTTCTTTACATAACCTAATTAACTTACGTGTATTATTTTACTACCAACTTGCATTATTTTTTATAATGCAATATCTGCTGATTTCTTCAATTTTCAAATTGGTCAGACTGAAATTAATATCGAATAATATTTATGAGAAAAGAGAGATACTAACTATAACTTTTCTTTACATAACCTAATTAACCTACGTGTATTATTTTACTACCAACTTGCATTAATTTTTATAATGCAATATACACTTATTTCTTCAATTTTCAAATCGATCAGACTGAAATTAATATCGGATAATATTTCAAGTAGGCAGCGTTTTTCCGTGTCAAAAAAGAGATACTAACTATAACTTTTCTTTATATAACCTAATTAACCTAAGTGTATTATTTTAGTACCAACTTGCATTATTTTTTATAATGCAATATCCACTTATTTCTTCAATTTTCCAATCGGTCAGACTGAAATTAATATGGGATAATATTTCAAATAGGCAGCGTTCTTCCATGTCAAAAAAGAGATACTAATTATGACTTTTCTTTACATAACCTAATTAACCTACGTGTATTATTTTACTACCAACTTACAATATTTTTTATAATGCAATATCCGCTGATTTCTTCAATTTTCAAATCGGTCAGACTGAAATTAATATCGGATAATATTTCAAATAGGCAGCGTTCTTCCGTGTCAAAAAAAAGATACTAATTATGACTTTTCTTTATATAACCTAATTAATCTACGTGTATTATTTTACTACCAACCATACGATATTTTTTATAATGCAATATCCGTTGATTTCTTCAATTTTCAAATCGGTCAGACTGAAATTAATATCGGATAATATTTATGAGAAGAGAGATACTAACTATAACTTTTCTTTACATAACCTAATTAACTTACGTGTATTATTTTACTACCAACTTGCATTATTTTTTATAATGCAATATCCGCTGATTTATTTAATTTTCAAATCGGTCAGACTGAAATTAATATGGGATAATATTTCAAATAGGCAGCGTTCTTCCATGTCAAAAAAGAGATACTAATTATGACTTTTCTTTACATAACCTAATTAACCTACGTGTATTATTTTACTACCAACTTACAATATTTTTTATAATGCAATATACACTTATTTCTTCAATTTTCAAATCGATCAGACTGAAATTAATATCGGATAATATTTCAAATAGGCAGCGTTCTTCCATGTCAAAAAAAAGATACTAATTATGACTTTTCTTTATATAACCTAATTAATCTACGTGTATTATTTTACTACCAACCATACAATATTTTTTATAATGCAATATCCGTTGATTTCTTCAATTTTCAAATCGGTCAGACTGAAATTAATATCGGATAATATTTCAAGTAGGCAGCCTGCGTTCTTCCGTGTCAAAAAAGCCGAATCTCGAGAGAGGAGAGGAGGACGAGGGGCATCTATCAGGAAAAGAGAGATGGTAACTACACCCCGAGAATGAAATATCGAGAAATGGCTGCCGGAGATCCGCGCCATCCGTGGCGCCGGCGGTATATGAAAAATGACGAGCGTTAAATTAATTTGACTTCGAATTTGAATTACAGATTCGACGTGGACGTGGACGTGTACGTGGACGCGGTGTCTGCGAACAAGGCGCTTCGCACCCGGTTCCCACTTGGAATTTTCCCCCATTGAAAGGGCCAGGCAGCCATAGCTATCGAAACCGTGCATCATCAACGCGTTCCGATCATCCTTGCCGGGCGTCCTTGTCATCGTTAACGTTGTTCCTTCGATTCTTTTCATCTTTGCCGAAAAAATCGAGCTCGCTCGACTTTTACTGCGTAAAACAGACGACTATTGTCTAACAGAGACTTTTATAGTGACCGATCGGCCCTCGGTAACGCTGTGCGTTTTGAGAACGATACTTTTTTATTCGCGGTTAAATGGAAAGTATTTATTGACGTGTAAAACGTATTTTTTTTTCTCTTATGTCCGAAAAATTATTCGACGGATACGTGTCTTTCTGTACGACGCATAAATTTTCGTCGAATTGCAATGCAATATTACATTACGATGATAATACACTGATTCGATTTATTATTCAGTTTAAAAAGAAAAAAGAAGAAAAAAAAAAGGAAAGAAGAAAACGTCGTGTTCTTATCTCGCACTCATTTGCTTTTATTTCCAGCGGGACATAAGCTTGCGTGCGTATTTCCTCTCGTTCGTATAAGAGGAAGCTTCGATCTGGTGTTCGATAAACATCGAAATGGGGGATCTTGGCCACAGAATCGTAATATTCGTTGTGCATAAAGTCAGAAAAACTTGGGAGGTGTGTGTGTTACGCGTCATACAAGCCCGGCCGAAATAAGATGCTCGTGAAATCGCCGAGTGACATTTATGGCAGCATGATAGTACAGCGAACGCAGAGTTCATTTGAATATCGCGCGGTGTGTGGTCTCGTGCACGTGTGTACCGTGTGTATCGAGTGGTGTGAATACGTGCGTAAATCTGAATCTAGACACTTGGACCAAAGATCGTAAATCGACTATAAGTAGTCAACGCTTATCGGAATGATTGTTCGATTCGATTCAAAGAAACTCACACTGCGAAAAGGAGATTTACTTTCTAAAAGAAATGTCAAATGAACGAAAACGCTGAATGCTCGCACTGTTGTCGACAGTCGGAATAAAAGAGCCCGATTAAATATAAAAAAATGAGCAATCGAGCCAGGCGGCTGGTAAACAAAACATGATAGCCGAAAAAGTGACGTTGGCACTGGGGAAAGTCAAAATGTGACTTTTCGAGTTATCCAGCAGAGAGTAGTTAACTTTGGTCATGAGTTCAAAATTAGTCGTCCTGCAGCTCTGATGTAATTGACAGTCTGTCAATTTAGGCCATGCCGTGCTCGTGCGCCCAAAGGGAATGCACCCACGACGTTAGCGAGCGTTCTGAAGATCTGTAAGTAACCTAAGCGACAGTCGACAAATCGGTACTCCGAAATTCCAACTCGTTCCTCTCGTTCCTACGCACGATCCTGGCTGCAATTCGCAAAATAAATAGAGACAAATACTTGCTGTTCAAATGAACAACAAGCATATCTAACGCATATCTAAATGTCATGCATATATGTATGATGCTTGAAGATCAAGCACGCCAGAAGGATTATGGCAAACACCGACAGATCGAAGCGTTCGACAAACCAACAACGAATTCTGCTCGCCCGACTGCTTGACCCCATCAACCCCGGTATCGACCCGACGAAAATTATTCGCCACTGCACCACCAGCCGCACCAGCTGCACCAGTTGCACTTAGGCAACTCCGCCGGCGCCATGATCTCAGATCTGGGGTGGCTATAGCGGCTCGTCGTTTGGATTGTATGTAAACAAATCTTGTAGAACGTACACCATGTATTTATACAGGGTGAACTATACAGGGGTATACTCTGAATATCTCTGTTGCTTTTGAACGTATATGAAAAGGAGTTGTTAAGTATACAGGGGGGTAATAATGTGAGTTGGACCTTCATTTTTTTTTTAGGTGGAACAACACATTTTTTTATTTATTTTTTTTTCAATACATATGCAACTTTTCATCCTGTGTATCGAAAAATTGAATAATTGAAATCAAAGTTTAAAATTTTAAAAGATAATGTGAGTTGGACCTTCACGTTTTTTTTTAGGTGGAACAACACATTTTTTTTCCATTCATTGAGGCAGTTCGATGTTTTCTATAAAAATTGTTTTTTTTGCCTATAAAATCTTTTTTTTTTTTATAAAATCGATCCGTGTGTAGCGGAAAGTTTATTAGTTTAGGAGACATTTTAATCTCAATTTTGTGAAATTTATCGTACAACGGCGAACAGAAAGTCGAGGTCCTCTTTAGGCAGATAGATTTTCTAAAATCAAAGTCAAAACATTGTAATCAAGCTATTATAAATTTTAATCTTTTTAAATTTTAAACTTTAATTTTTCAACTATTAATTTTTCGATACGCAGGATAAAAAGTTGCATACGTATTAAAAAAATAAATAAATAAATAGCTACGTTTAAAGAAGTAAGCTCTTCTAAATTCTACTAGCTACAAAAGAACTATCAGTGCCATATTATAACTACCTCTAACAACTAAACAATGTTTGTTCACAAAGCTTCTTCGTATTTTCAAAAAATGAAAATGATTAGCCTTTAATACTCCAACTGTCAGAGACACCTACACGTACATGTTTATTGGCTCGGTGAAATAGTAAGCAATTAAAATCGTTGTTGGCAGTTGATACCGTGATATCGTTAGAGGAAGAGGACATCAGCCCAGAGTTAGACGAATCCCGTAAGTTAGTTTTATTACGTAAAACAGGCGATTCAGTTGCTTGATAAATAAATCTCGTTACGTAGAACTTATGCGCGAAACAATACCATGCCCTCTCCCTTCGTCTACCTTCCGAACGCCCGAAATTCAACGTCGAAGAAGAATTCTACCGCCGACCTCGTTTCGACCTCGCGCGAGAACACCGCCAGTAAGACAGCATTTACCCAGAATAGCCAGAATGACACCTTGCGGCAAATGCTTACGAGTAATACGCCATAATTATAATTTCCAGCAGAATGAAAATAGTCGACATATCTCGTGTAATTCGACTTTCGTGTGAAACTAACGTTTGCATGGAACTTTCAGATTTAGGGATGACGACGACGACGACACGGAATTGAAAACGGAGTTTTCTCTAAATAAATCGTAATCGACGACGAGTAATCGCGAAGAGGATGTCAATCAATTCAAGAACGAAACTGTCTATTCCCTTCTCGCGAACGTGTTGTAGATTTCGGGCGAATTAAATTTAAATAAAGCACGCACACGCGTCTCGAATTGCTCGTGCGAAAAGCATGGATAGACAGACCTGGTAGCAAACTAGAAAGAGAAATTTCCTGTGTGTTTAAACATATTTAATGCATGGATCTCGTGATGGTAGATAAGCAAACGGTTCATTGCTATTTGTATGACCGTGTTCCCAACACGGAATGATTGTAGAAATACTCGGTAAATACTCTTAACTGTTTTTCAATTAGGACCACATTTGCTCGATTATACCAGCAAACAACGCGTCCTCGTTTCTGTTGCTTCACCCAATTTTCAGTGTCACGAGAGAGAATGCATTACAACATTTGGCATTGCATCCAAAATCGCATTTAACGTCATTTCAATTCAATTTAGGGCTGTACACCCTCTTTTCTATTTACGCTTATTTGTTTACATGAAAAATGATAGGAGAGATATTGAAGAAATACTTTCAGACAAAATATATATATTTTATGTATATTTTATAACATATAACATATTTTTTATATGTTATAAAGTACATATTATAAAATTTGTTACAAATTTACAAAAAGAAAAAGATCTTGTGTCTATCTAAAATGTATACATCATTTTTTAACAAGTCTGAATATATGCACTCGTACAAATCACATTAAACATTGTTTTTTTTTTTCTCCTATTTTATTTGATTATATGTTAGAATATTTCGAACTGAAGTCTATTTTATTACATATATTTTCATTTCGTAGTTAAATCATTAGTAGATACGTAGCAATTGTATTTATATAGGTAGAGACTTTTCGTTTTAAATGTTTCAATACTTAAAATCGAGACAACTGATTAATTGGGAATGAAAACGGAAATCAAAATGGCGACTTTCTCGGAAGAATTCCGATGGGGAGCCTCCATCTCAAATATTTTGACACGCATCGCGTGAAACGAAACGCTTGTGACAGTGTTGGCACAAAGACGAAAGAGGCGACGTTTCGGGAAGCGATTGCGGGTAGTAAAAGATGCTTTACGTTGCCTCTCGCGCATGCATAATACCGAGAGCGTTGCCTCGTACTTCCGGTATCGTTAATTCGACTCGCGGCAACTCGAAAATTTCCTCCACGTTGGCAGCACTGCCAAGATGTCGAGAAACGCGTGTCTCGCGCTTAGGACCACCCGGGCCGATCGCTTCATTACGTAAATTCGCCGCTATCTACCTTTTTCGCCTTCGCTACTCGTTTCACAAGTATAACGCACACCCATAAAAATTCACTATGGCATGTCACTGAAGCATTTGAACACTCCAATGTATCCAAGCGTCCCGATATTTAGCAAAGTCGTCTTTAACTTGGTTACTCATTAATTTTCTACCTGCACTATTTTTACTTTTTTTTATTTTTATATTTTTTTATTAATATCATATATTATATTTTTATATATTTTTATATTTTTTTATTAATATTATATATTATATTTCTATATATTTTTATATTTTTTTATTAATATTATATATTATATTTCTATATATTTTTATATTTTTTTAATATTATATATTATATTTCTATATATTTTTATATTTTTTTATTAATATTATATATTATATTTATATTAATTATTTAATTATATTCTTTTATTAATATATATTAATATTATATGTTATATTTATATTAATTCTTTAATTATATTTTTTTAATAATAATTTTTATATTAACTAATATATTTCATATAAAGTATTTTCTATATTTTATATTCTATAATCTATTTTCTATATTCTTTGAAGTATATTTTATATTCTATAATCTATTTTCTATATTCTTTGAAGTATATTTTATATTCTATAATCTATTTTCTATATTCTTTGAAGTATATTTTATATTCTATAATCTATTTTCTATATTCTTTGAAGTATATTTTATATTCTATAATCTATTTTCTATATTCTTTGAAGTATATTCTTTTCTTAAAAGTATAAGTCTTTTCTCCCAATTTTCACTATTATCTTAAATTATTATCTTAATATTATCTTAAATATTATTTAAAATATAAACATTAAATATTAAAATTAAATATTATTATCTTAAATATCATTTAAAATAATAACATTCTCGTTTTGCCTCCCGTTCCTTTCCTCCTCCATTCTTTAAATAAAAAAAAGAAGACCGGAGCAATTAATTGACAAGAATTCCGAATTGCAGGTTATCTAAAATTGACCTTTCGAACGAAAATCGCTCGTTAAAAAGAAACGTTCACTGTGTCTGAGAGAGAATTCGATTGCCTTCTTTCTCCGTGTCTTCACGAACTTTCGGAACATCGCCGGAGTACTTCTCTGTGGCCGCGGGATATACGAGCATTGTTGTAACAACACAACGCCGGGAACACGTGGAAACCTATGTTCGATGTCCTCGACGAATAAAGACGCCGTTGCTGAAGAGTCAACACACCCACACGTGCATTGTCGCGCGACGCGGACAATCCTCACGGAACACGATTCGAGGCGCGCTTAAGGAATCTGAGTCCGCATACCGTCAACGTGATAATGAATACAGTGAAACGTGATCTTTGTTGGCTATATATCCCCTATGTACAGCTCTCGGAGCAACGAGAATGTTTGAAATGAATGCCTTAGTGGCGCCTAACTAGCATTTAGCTCGCGCACAATTTCCTCTTGCATAATACTGTCTGAGCAGGAGGAGATTTTAAGTATTCGATTTGCAATTTTGATGTACCAAGGACGCGATAGTCAGTAGTCGGTAATAATCATAGGAAAAAAGACACAAACAGCTATATGCCTGTCTCTGGATAGCTGTTTGGATGCGACGAGGTGATCGTCGACTGTGTTCATTCGTTCTCTTTGACTATCAACGGACGATGTGAATCACCATTCTATCTCCGAATTAAACGAATCGGAGTCGGAGGCTTTGGACGAACGATCGAAAGAAACCGAGAAACTCCACGGTTCCGATCGGTCGTTCGCTGACCTACTGCCAGAGAATTTCGGGGTCGAAATCGTGTCAATGGCCTGTGACGTTGCAACACACGTTCACACTTGAGAATTTTTTCCGTCTGTATTAAAACGTAGCCTAATAGTCCATTCGGTTTCAAAGAAGCTGGTAATTTTCATCATTTCATTTTTGTAAAGTATCTTTCAAAATACGTGTATATATATATATACCTGTGATTGATACAATAGATTGGATAATTTGGAAATGTTTCATAATGACAATACGAAGGAGAAAGAAGAAAAACATTAGGAAATTTACTTTCTGAAATTAAATTCATTTCCCCGTGCTCGACAAATTCCTGAACACTGTAACATGACTCGCTGTGTAGTGAGCATTTTTACAACCTAAATTAGTAAACCGAAAATACTGGCGAAACGATAATCATAATTTTTACGCTTTTTTTTTTTTTTTTTGGCTCTTTTTTCTGAAATAACTTTCTACCATTTAAAAGTGCAAGATCGATTGTCTGAGCATGATTTACGTGTGATGTAAATCAAGCGTCGATCATGTTTTAGTAATGAACTCTTCCCGAAATTAAAAAGCAAAGAATTTATATAATTTATGTCACACGTGTTTGTTGAAAAAAGAAAAATGAAAGAAAGTTTTACTGCACTTACTTGTTCATCACGTCCACAGAGGGAACTTCCCGCCCACGAACCATGATTTTTTCATACTTGATGCCGGAGTTTGTGAATTCCTGTAACAAAATGATTAACAAAAATAAACGAAAAAATTGTTAATCACGTGTGAAATTATACGTATAAAATCCCCTCGAAGTGTTGTTTAAACAAATTCTACAGAGTGTAATTAAAACTCAAGAATTTGTTTCTTCTAGTATTAATACCCATAATGAATACATACAGTTATTTTAGGAAACCGCGAGAGAACGACAATCACTTTTATGGTAAAGTAGTCCAGCTATTTATGTTTGATTGGTGAACGAACATATCACAATCTCATAAAACTAAAATAAAAAAGCAGGAGCTGTTTTACCAAAGTGTCTTTTCACTCTTCTACATTTACAAAACGATTACAAGCTGCAATTCTAACACTAAAATTACTTACATTTACTACAAATGACATAGAATCTTAATTTAATTCCTTTTCCAATTTTGACACGCGATTGTTTAATTTCCCATCAGCGAATCTTTTCCTTTCAAACGACGTCATACACGGGTTAAGAATTAAGGATGCCAGAGAGAAGAGTATCATTATTTATAATGCGCTCTAATTAGAAGACACCAAACCGTCTCTGCTTTATAATTACCGACGCCAAAAGCGTCGTGGCGTTTCAAAAATATTTTCCATCACAGACGCGTAGCAACTGTCCACGACAGAGGGAAAGGAAAAAGGGAAAGAGAGACTTATTAACATAATTGATCGATCTTAAGTTGTGACAGGGATGACCTAAAAAAAGAAAATACAGCCCCGCTGTGCGTGAACACAGATCCAGTTCGGTGATCGAGATGTCAGCTATTTCAAAAATCCAATAATAAGTTCATTAGTCCTTGATCCTTGGTACAAATTGGCCCCGGACTTCTCGCTCGACTAATTTTCAGTTTTAAAATGCCGAATAAAGCCCGGACGGACAGGGCTGACACAGATGTAACGTTAGTCTCTCGTGAAAAGGAACAAAGGGTAAAGCGAAAAAGAAAAAGAAAGAGAAAAGGAAAGCAAAGGCGTGCGAACAAACGAGCCAAAGAAAGAAAGAAAGAAAGAAAGAAAGAGAAATGACAGATAGACAAAGACAAGACGAGACCGTGTAAAGGAGCCACGTTCTCGAATATCTGCTCGATCAAGGAACGCAGTTAAGGATCGCTGGCGCAGGGAAGAAAGGAAAGGAATTTTTCGGTTTCAATTACCAAAGGATAAGAATACACGGATCGATGAACGTGATGTAGCATTTTTTATGGACGTCGTTGCTACGTGTATGCGAATTTACGTCTACACGGCTTACCTTTTCGTCATAGTAACGATCCGTATTTGTCAAATCGATGATGCACTTGATGCGCGGAAACGCTTGAACCAGCACCGAAACTGTAAACCTGCAACGACAAATACGCGATTGTGACATAATGTACCATGTTATATAAGCGTTACACACATTTCTGTGAAATATGGCGCCCTGTTTATACTGATTACTGTTAACCTCTTGCGCTGGCAACTGATTGCGGACCATAACGAGTGACCGAACCGTATACAGCAATTCGTCGCTCTATTTTTGAACTGATCGTTATATCACTGGATAGAAATTATTGAGAAGTAATAAAGTTATTATTTGTTTTGCCTGGGTTATACTTAAATATACTTAAAACTGAGGGAATATTGCAACTTTTGGGACAAAAAATTCTAGACGTGCGTGGCATTGAAAGGTTAAAACCACTTGTGCTTGCAACTGATTGAGGACCATAACGAGTGACCAACCAAACCACCGTACACAAGAATTCGTCGCTTTTTTCTTGAACTCATCGGTACGATATCGCTGGATAGAAATTATTGTGAATAAATTTATTATTTGATTTGCCTATTTTATTTTACTTAAATATACTTAAAACAGAATATTGCAATTTTGGGACAAAAAATTCTCGACGTGCGTGGCATTCCAGCGCAAGTGGTTAACCAACTGATTGCGGACCATAACGAGTGACCAAACCACCGTACACAAGAATTCGTCGCTTTTTTTTTTGAACTCATCGGTACGATATCGCTGGATAGAAATTATTGAGAATAAATTTATTATTTGTTTTGCCTATTTTATTTTACTTAAATATACTTAAAACAGAATATTGCAATTTTGGGACAAAAAATTCTCGACGTGCGTGGCATTCCAGCGCAAGTGGTTAACCAACTGATTGCGGACCATAACGAGTGACCAAACCGTATACAAGAATTCGTCGCTTTCTTTTTGAACTCGTCGGTACGATATCACTGGATAGAAATTATTGTCATGTAGTAATAAATTTATTTATTTGTTTTATCTTACTTAAAACTGAGAAAATATTGCAATTTTTGAGGCAAAAAAATTCTCGACGTGCGTGGCACGTCGTTCCAGCGCAAGAGGTTAAACTTCTGTCGGTATGGTAGATGGATGGACAACTTCATCCCATTCCACAAAGAAGACAAAAAGGGAAAAGAAAAGAAAAAATCCGCCGACTGTCACGATGACCGGCGTTACGAGAGAAATGTTTTTCAAGAGCGCGATCCGGACAACGCGATGATATATTAGGGGAACAAAGAATCTGGGGTCCGAGGCAAAAGGGCCGGAATTAAGCGGGGGTGTCGGTCGGAATAGTTTCACCATCCCTTTCGATATATCAAACCCTCCGAAGCCCTCGTACGCATGGACGATGACACGGGGGCCGCTTGTCTCGACTAAGTATTTCTCATAAATAAACAACCGCGCCGCTCAGTGTTCGAAAGTTATTAAAAAAAAAAAAAAAACCCGGAATTTATTCGAGGGCTAATCGATTTAGAAGCCATTAACGAACACCTTACGCGCCTCGACAGATTTATACCGGGGGATTGGCCCACGCCGATGATGAATTCAGCTTTTCGCTCGCAACATGCAACATGAATCTTTGCATATGTTTAATGTGCAGCCAACTTACCGTTTTTTCGGCTCTAAATTGTTGCTTACCGCCTGAAACAAAAAAAAGAAAAGGATGCGTGCAATTAATAATCGTCATCGATGGTGGCGTTAGAGTTGTATCTTCGCGCAACAAATATAAATGGAAAATTGTCGATAATTTAAACTTCGATGATGTGAAAGATCAACCTGGTCTCATTCTACAGTCGTGAGTTCGTTTTTTTTTTTTTTTTTTTAAATGATTTTATTCACGTAGTGGGTGAGAATACTACTCTCGAAAATCGTAAAAATTCAAATGCGCGTAGAAGCGTTAAAAAATTTTTTTCCCTTAAAACTCGCTGTACCATTTTATTGAACTTCGAACATTAGAACAAATGACGAAATGTTAGGATTTCTTAAAAAATTCTTAGATTTTTTTTCTGACATTAATAAAATGAAAAAAAAAAAAAATAACAAAGTGAAATTAATAAAGTGAAAAAAAAAAATCGTACAAAAAGTTTTAAGAGCTCGTTGTAAAGGGGAGAGTTCAATCTTCAAAATGACCGGTTGAATCTAATTAAAAAAAGAATCTTGTAACGTTTCTACACGTGTTTGAACCTTGACAATTTTCGAGAAATCTATCCCCTAAACTTATTCTCAAAAGTTGATTGTCAAAGTAGAGACTTCGAAACGATATCAAAAAAAAAAAAAATAAATCGATCGTTGCATGATTTTCGTTCTTTCTCCGCGAAATTGTCTCGGACTGAATTATCAATCATTTTTCACTGTCATCGTGTGTTCTTCGCTGTATCTTGTTGAGAGGGATCGTGATTATACACGGAAAAATAGACGACGCGAAACGACAAAATAAGACCGGCAAACTAAAAAAAAAAAAATGGAAAGTAAACACACGGCTCGCGTCTATCTCGCATAGTTTGGATAGCGTGGATAACCCAAGAGCCAAGAGCGCGTAAATTGAAAGTTTTGGCTGGGCCCGGGCCGTGGCATCGCACTCGCTATGGGTGGGCTTAATGCTAATTACGGGTTTAGACTCCGCGATCCAATTGACTGGGCGGAGAGATCGTATCTACGGATGAGTGCGGAATGAGTATCGGTCGCATTAATAACCGGCTTTCGTATCCAGGCATAATAATCCATTGTTAACTAACTGTGAAACCTATTACCGTCGTAGTTAACTCCACGTTTCACTTATTGACGCGCAAGTGATCCTATCGTAGCCTTTGCATCGACAAGTGTCACGTATATAAACCCTTGCTTTACAATTTTGAACGTTTAACACGTTCGAGGAACAGCCGTGCATTTTTTATGTTGTATAAAATTATATCTTTTCGGCGTGTATGTTTTATATTGATGGAAATCAAGTGTATTTATCAGAATAATGAAGTGTCGGCCTGCGGGGACTGACACACCGCCTCGAACGTGTTAATCGGATATTAAATAAAATGTTAAACATGTTGTCGAAACAATTTCGTGAAACAAGGTCGGATTACTTTTCGAAGCGTTTACTTTTTCAATTCGATTAATTTTAAGGTGTTTTTACATCCTGAAATTGAAGACACTCCTCTTCTCGAAAATACTATGTAAAAATATTGAAAAATGTTTGTTATGACGAAAAGTTTACGTTTGAAGACTGAAGCTTTCTGTTTACTCGCGATTCGTTTTTTTTTTTTTTTTTTTTTAAGCATTTCATTGAACGAATATAACGACGATAAAACGTTGCGATTTCTTGAATTTTCCGTCGTTTAAGTTTAATATTCAAAGTTCGATAAAACGATGAAAAAAGAAACGTCAAGTTTTAGGGCGTCATTGCGAAGAGAAGACTTCAATCTTCAAATTTATTGTAAATTCAATTCGTGAAAAAAAATTGTTCAATATTCTTACGAACAATTTATAGCATTTTCGCGAAGAAAATGAAAAGAGTGAATCGCCTGCTAGACGATTTAACGAAATTACATAAGTTTAAACACCACAATATCTTAATATTAATAAAAGTGATTGTACACGATTCACATTTATCCATCATCAGTTCGAGGAATCAATCGAGTTAGAAATTCAAATGTTTCATGTTTCCACAAGATTGCAAATGTTTCCTTCAAATTAACAAAGATTTTAATTTCGTTAAAGAAGAGAGTTCGTGATTATTCCACGGGACGAAGCAGAGTGACGCGAAAGGTAGCAAACAGGTTGAGAGAAAATAGAAAGATAAGAGCGCGCGCGCGAGAGAGAGAGAGAGAGAGGGAGAGAGGAGGAGGAATTGAAGCTGTGGAGCCCATCTGCGATATTTACTAACCCTGACCGCGTCTTTGAAGGGGTAGTTTATTTTTCGCGCGGTACGGCCGAGCTTCCTCTCCTGGTTGAAAGCAGGGTCGCGGTCTCTCTGCTGATTCCGCCATTCAATTTCACGATCCTTAGTCTAATATACGACCGCGACTAAATCAGGATTATCGACCGACGAGCTGCGCCTCCATTGTAAGCCTTCGCGGCGGTCCGCGCGAGCTCGTGCGGCACACTCGCTCCTCTTCGCGAATACTTCCCTTTCCTTTTTAATCTTCTCTATTCGCTACTTCAACTTACTTAGCTCCCCTTGGCTGTCCACAATCGCAGAATGTCGAAATGCACGTGTCGATGCATACGAGCGAGAGGACAAGCGGAATACGCGCGATTGCGTATCGTGGAAATTTATTTCCATTCGTTTCAATTTATTGCCGAAGTTTCCATCAATTTATTGTAGAAATTTGTTCCAATTCGGGGCCTAATACGTGCATTTCGATTTTGTACATTATCGGATCGTTGCTGCTTTCTGTCATTTAGCAGCCAATTCGTCTATCCGCGCCGGATCAACGGCGAATTTCTTTATAATTTTAGATTATTTTAATTATAATTATCTCAATTAATCGTAATGAAATTTTAAATGGAATAATTAATCGATTATCTGTTTCTAATAATCGAAATTGATTTGTATTTAAATAATTACTTATACAACAATTAATTTCATAATTATCAAATTCTGGATATTCATAAGATCACTATCATTGATGACCAATTGCTTTAATTGAAAAATTAAATATTTCATCAATAAAATATAAAATTTTTAATGAAGGATAACAAATTATTAATGAAATAAATATTGATATTAAAGTTCAAATAATTTCAATCGTATGATTTTTTAATAATGATAAATTTAAAAATTTATTTAATATTAAATCTATAATAAAATATAACGTCAATGAAATAATTATAATAATAAATAACATAATAAAATTATGAAATGAAATTAAATTATCTGAATATAAAGAATTTGAATCTTGAAATGTAATTACATTTCATGTTGAAATTTAGATTTTTTTTTTTCTCCAACACGCGCCTGGTTTCGAAGTAAATAGGTACTTGGAAGAACAGAAAATAGGCATTTGGAATTGATATTTTCAAGACAGACGTTTTACACTCATCGAAATAACGACTCGTCTGTAGTCGTGTCAAGAACATAACTGTACAGGAAAGAAAGAAAGAAAGAAAGAAAGAAAGAAAGAAAGAAAAGTTTGTTCGTGGCTATCATAGATGAATTCTACACCTTCGATTTGATGGAAATACATGCAAAGAATCTGTCGCAAGATTGACCTTGACCTTGAGTTTCAAAAAGGTCAAAAGTTTGTATGCATTGTATTCTACTCGTCACGAAGGTAAAATTTTTCCAAAGAACCATAGATCGCAACTTGATAGTTCTCTTGAAAAATGGCAAAAAAGTTTCTCCATCTGCGTCCTAACAGCGACTTTATGTTTCCGGACGCGTGGACGTCTATATTACGTAATGTTTTTACATTTCGAATAATGTTAACAGTTAGTTGTATCATTTGATTATTCCGACTCACACTGATGCTACAACTGTGATAAATCAAGTGTTTGTGAAACCAGAACCATAAAGTCGCTGTTAGGACGCAGATGAAGAAACTTTTCTGCCATTTTTCAAAAGAACTGTCAAGTTGCGACCTATGGTTCCTTGGAAAAGTTTTACCACCAGTTGATAAATTACAGTAAAATACAATGCAAGAAAAAAAAAATTTAACCTCGAAAGGTCAAGGTCAAGATCAATTTTGCCGCAGGTTCTTTCCAATCGAAGATGTAGAATTTATCTATGACAGCCACGGACAAACTTTTCTTTCCCTGTGCACATTGATTCATTTCTTGATAAAGGAAAGAAAAGGAAAAAAGGAGATTTCTTCGCGACTTCGAGAATTCGTGGACACGCGTTTCGCCATTCTCTGCCCGTAAAAAAATTTCTCACGGCAGTTCCGTTGAAGTTACGCCGCCGCCTCGAGTTTTTGGACGACAGGGCAAGGAGCCTTGGAAGTGTGTTACGGCCCACTCGGCCGAAAAGCATGAAAGCGCACCCCTCATAAATATTCCCAATAAATATCTAGCAATATCTACCGTTGCTTGACGCCTACACGTCGCACGTCTCTCTCACTTTCTTGTTCGAGAGCTCTTGGCTACGTCCGGTCAAATTTATCCACTTGTTGAGACACTTGATAAAGGTAAACGTTCATCATTTACGCATTCTCGTTCTCCGTCGCTGTCAGGACCCAGTGAAATTTATAGCGAACTCCTGTACAGCGTGCATGTTACGTGTACATATAAGCAGGGGATGATTCTTCGCGAAAGGAAAAGAAAATAAGAACAGAGATGTAGAGCAAAATTTTTTGAGTCTTTGAAGCTTCTTTTTTAGTGAAGATTTATCACGTAGACTTTAAAGTTAATTAACTCTGGAACTCGTAAGGTGCGGGTTCTTCAGATAACATTGAATCGATACTATTTCCTTTGAGCAAAAAAACTATTTATTGCACTATATTGTATTATACTATAGTAGCTCTTAGAAGTTTATGTATTAGCTCGAGATTTAAGGTTAATTCTAGACACACAACAGAACAGAATAATTGACAGAAGGTGGTTACACGTGCAAAAATGTAAGAATGTTCGAGAGAATCAACGGCTATTTAAGAATTTACCTAATTTCTAACGAGACATATTCAAAGTTTATTTTTTTTGAAAACGAAGCTTTAAATTTTACCCCGCGTTCTCGACAGTCTACACGTAGACTAAATGCCAATTATTACATCCTCAACTAAATTCAAACGTTCGGACTTGTTCAGATCTGTTTGAAAACGAAGCCCCACGTCGAAAGATTTCCCTCTACATTTGCTTCTCGTTCCTTTACGAGGGATCATCGCCTACAGAATGAGCCTTGGAACTTACTTATTTCTTAGGTAGATAAATTCACAATAAAGATCCATATAGCAGACAGAATTGTCGATGGATTGGAGGGGACGATAAAAGCGATAAAAGAAGACGAAAGGCAAGAGATTCTTAACATTTATGGGAAGCGCTTTCATCCGGATACATACAAATATCTTCGAACGCGCTATAAACGACGAAACAAATATAACCGACCTCGTAAAGAGACACATCGATGCTCTGCATGTTACTGGGTTACCACAACTCCCTCTAGATCGTGATCAAGCGTGGGTAACGACCACCGCGGCCGGGATGGATTTGACGTTTGCTCGAGGAGGAACTCGATTTCACCAGAACTTGAACACTTTGCACGACTGAGTGAGATCGACGACGATCGTCAGAGCGTTGTAAAGAAAAAAAGGGTTCGGACGATCTCCCGTCGCGGACAGGAAGCAAACGTCGCGGGGAACGCGTCTAGAGAAGAACATTTCGCTGATGTGAGGACGAGGGGTTATACACTCTTGTATAGAATCGTAGAGGAACTCCATATAGACTGCTGTATGGCTGCCGCCAGCTGATATATAACGCGACGTTATCTGTGTCCACTTACTTCCTCGTTTGGCAGGAGATTCGCGGCGATTTGAAATGGGGTCACTTTCAACTGGAGAGAGACAAAGTGCGTACAACAGAGGGACGTGTCGCGAGTGGCACCCCCTCCTATCGAATCTTCGAATCATATTCGCCGATTTGTGCTGTCCTCGGTGTTCATTGTACACGAAAGTACATTAAGTGTATTATATTGAAATATATTAAGTGTATTAAGTATATTTCGCATCCTCGAATCATCTCGGCCGATTATATTGTCCTCGGTGTTGGAAACGAACAATGTATTATAGTGTATTAAGTATAGTATATTAAAGTACATCGAGTATATTAAGTATAGTATATTAAAGTATATCGAGTATATTAAGTATAGTAAATTAAAGTATATCAAGTATATTAAGTATAGTATATTAAAGTATATCAAGTATATTAAGTATAGTATATTGAAGTATATCAAGTATATTAAGTACAGTATATTAAAATATACTAATTAAAATATACTTGTAAGTATAGTATATTAAAGTATATAAAGTATAATAAGTATATTTCGAATTTTCGAATCATTTCCGATGATTATACTATCCTCGGTGTTCGAAATAAATAGTATATTAAGTATATTAAGTATAGTATATTAAGTATATTAAGTATATTAAAGCATATTAAGTATATTAAGTATAGTATATTTCGCATCATCTCCACCGATTATATTATCCTTGATATTTAAAATGAATAGTATATTATAGTATATAGTATACTAAATAGTATGTTATAGTATATAGTATACTAAATAGTATGTTATAGTATATAGTATATTAAAGTATATTAAGTATCTTCAAATATAATATATTTCGAATATAGTGTTTTAAAGTATATTTCGAATCCTTGAATCATCTCTGCCGATTACATTGCCCTCGGTGTTCGAAACGGACAGTACATTATAGTATATTAAATATATTAAATACAGTATATTAAAATATAGAATATCAAGTACATTAAGTGTAGTGTATTAAAGTATATTAAGTATATGCTTTGCTTTGCGACATCTCGATTACTGCCAACGAGGGAAACAATTTCCAACTTGCACGAACTATTGTAATCACGCTAGTAAACATCGTCTCGAATTGGTACCAATCGATAGTTTTATGCCATTCGATTTTTGTTTTCTGCGAAGTCGAGTTCATCGAAGTCGAGAATTCCAATGGGACTTCGAATTTCTAAAAACCACTAGACTTGGTAATATTCAGTTTAGCTTCCAGTCGATTCATCGGCGTCGAATGAAGGATGAAACCTTCCGGATCCATTAATCTTTCCTAGATCGTTTGCGCACAGTGGGTGTGATTTTTCGGGGGTTGAAACGACTTTGCGAGGGACCGTTCGAAGATTGATTCACCACCTGCATCGCGTGGCTAATTATCGCAGGAATTCCGCGAAGGAAACCAAAATATATCGACAGCTGTCGATTAACCACTTGCGCTTGCAACTGATTGCGGACCATAACGAGTGACCAAACCGTATACAATAAATCGTCGCTTTCTTTTTGAATTCGTTGTTATGATATCGCTGGATAGAAATTATTGAGAAGTAATAAATTTATTATCTATTTTGCCTATTTTGTTTTACTTAAATATACTTAAAACTGAGAGAATATTGCAATTTTGGGACAAAAAATTCTCGACGTGCGTGACACGTCATTCCGGCGCAAGAGATTAATGTGCAAAATATGTTGTGCGAGGGAAAGTGATCGGTTAAAATACTGTAAATACTAAATAGTAAATACTAACAATTAGTGTAGTAAATACTAGTAAGTATTAGTAAATACTAAATATTATTAGTAAATAGTATTAGTAAGTATTAGTAAATACTAAATATTATACTAGTTAGTAAATAGTACTAGTAACTATAGTACTATTACTATTAATTAATAGTATAATAATAGTACTAGTACTATTAATTAATAGTATTAGTAAATAGTACTAGTAAGTATTAGTAAATACTAAATATTATTAGTAAATAGTATTAGTAAATACTAACAATTAGTGTGTAAATATTAAATAGTAAATAAATGTAAACACTAGATAATAATATCACGATTAACCTCTTGCGGACCATAACGAGTGACCGAACCGTACACAATAATTCGTCGCTTTCTTTTTGAACTCGTCGGTATGATATCGCTGGATAGAAATTATTGAGAATAAATTTATTATTTGTTTTGCCTATTTTATTATATATACTTAAATATACTTAAAACAGAATATTGCAATTTTGGGACAAAAAGTTCTCGATGTGCGTGGCACGTCATTCCAGCGCAAGAGATTAACAGCCGATTGTCGAAAAATTTACCGTGCCAAATGAATCGGTACTAGTATCAATCGCTGGATTAATAGTATAATAGCAGCGTGGTATTTATACAAAGTGTCCCTATTTTCTCCGACGTAATTTTGTAGCAGTAGATTTTCACGAGTGAAAATAAGAAAACAAAAAAGAAAAATGTCGTACAAACATATGCTCAAAAATTCTTCATTCAATTTTGGAAATCAATTTGTGTTTATATGACAGTCTTTTTCTCATTTTCACTCGTAGAATCTACTGGCAAAGTTATGCCGGGAAAACCAGTATACCCAAGTTTAGAAATCTGAAAATTGATTCTCTGTCGGCATAGATGGAAGAAACAGGAAAAACCATGATTCTTCCAATTCGTCCGGGCAGTAATGGTACCGGTAGCAGTGGGAGACTTTTTCTAAAAGGGGCCCTCCGTTGTTCTCCGATCTCTCCTCCTTTCAACAGATCCCGCGCGACTGATAGTCTTCTGGATAGGCGATTAAAAGGCGCGCTATGCATTCTCCGCCTCGAGAAATCGTTACGACTTTTCCCCGATTGCGAAGGAAGATTCTCTCAAAGGAGAAGAGAACGAAAGTCTCCATTATTTCCCGTAAAACGTAGCATTACATCGCTCGGTGGTCACGGTTTCAAATTTTTCAGTTTCCCATCGACAAGGACAGTTTTATTCGATCGTATAAAGGACAAGGTACAAGCGTTTAGAAATTAATTACAGACCTTGTACATCTTGATACGGCAGTGTATCTTTGCCATTCTACATATATATATATATATATATATATATATATATATATAGTACGCACGATAGCTAACGTATTAGTATCGGCTGGACACGAAACTTTATAGACTGCCATTAGACACCGTGCGTTGTTCCCTATCACCAGAGATATCGTGAAAGCGAGATATCGCAGCAGCGTTCTCAGCCGCTGAGAACGTGTTCCTCGTTGGGCATAAATAATAGGACCACGTCGGCAATCGCTATAATTCAATTCACACCTGATAACCGCGACCAGGAGAATTTCCATATTACAGGCTGGTAATAAAATTAAAAATATTTTCGGGGCGGTCCCGTACACTTCGGGGGGTCCCCGGCGCTCTTCTCTCCTCTCCTCGCCGCACTTCTCTTCTCTTCTCTAGCCTCCTCTCCGGAGACGAACGAGCCAAGGTTCGCGATCCTTCACGTTCGCTGTCTTACGAATTTGTTCCTCGAATTTGTTTCTCGTTGTCTCCGGCGGTCTTCTCTCCTACACGACGACAAATGGCAACCGACCGACAAACCTAAATACTGCTGGGAGGCTACCAAATTTTTTTTTTTTTTAATTCCTCTTTCGAGAAGTGACTTATGCCGGGGAATTGAGAAATTTTCGTTTCGCGAATGATGACGAGCAAAACTGAACGCACACACGTGTAATTTTAACATCTTATCGCGTAGAATAGAAAGAAAAAATATGTAGCGTTTTGTAGGACGTTTAGATTTTCTCTATAAAAGATTTTATAATTGTAATATATCATTCATTATCCGCCATTATTCTGGCAAATATAAATTGTTCAGTCAAGTCAGTTACTCAATTTAAATTGAAGAATTGTCTTTAGACTTTAAACTGTTCGTAAAAAGAAATCATGCAATAGTATATTTGGTTTCATTTTTAAAATGTGAAAATTTTATTTTGACTGCCCTGAATTCTTCTCAAGATATTTCAACGTTGTGCAACGAATGGAAAAATTCACACGTATTTGTATAAAAATTTTACTTACGACTAAATCTCTTGAAGACTGAAGTTTCACCTCTATGAACTTGTTGTACTTTTTCATTTCATTGAATTTTGATCGATGAAAAAAAAAAATTCAAGAAATCCTAATACTTCATCATCCTAATAATAACCCGAAATTCAATAAAATGGCAAAAGAAGAAAAAAGGAAAGTCGTAAAGCAAAGTTTAAGAAGTCGTTGTAAAGAGAAAACCTCAATTTTCAAGATCATGGCCAAAACCATGAACCAAGACCATGAAAAAAATTTTCCAGGGATGTTTCGAGAATAAACGTACTCTTACATTCACATCGCCACCCGCTACGTGATGTAAAAACATCTTAGGATCAGGTCAAAGTAGAAACCATACGCTTTAAAATGAGACCAAGTAGATTGTCATGTGATTTTCTTTTACGAAGCTGTAACAATTTCAAGTATCGATCATTATATATCGTTTCACAAATAATTGAAAAAAGACTGCTTAACATTGCTACTGTACTAATAACGTTTATTATTATTTGGCTATTTATTCTGTTTCGAATCAATGAGCAATAAACAACAACAATAACTTATTATTGCTTGAATATTTATTATTATTGTTTCGAATCAATGAGCCAAATCATAAAATAATCAATCCGCCGATCCACCATAAACGATAATAATCAATAATGGCCGGTGCTCAACGTTAAATCAACATTCGAAGGTCCGAGATCCCGCTGGACGAATAAATTACGACATTACGAAAAGGAAATCTATTATTGGCAAGCGGCTAACGGACGTAAATCCAAGCAGCTGACGGTCGTAAATTTTCATCGAGAAACTGACCGAAGGAATCAATTACAACGGACGAGAATTCGGTAACCTAACCTATAATCTACACTCCTCTAATCCTCGCAGAGACGTAACGCTCGCAGGCGTTACTTTACCGACCGCGGCTCGCCTCTTTTACCGACGGATACGCCGGCTCAGAGATCGGTTGATCGTTCCAGCCACAAACAGAGGGGTGAGCGATACATTATGCATTATCAACGGGCCGGGGAGGAACAAGATTAACGACCAGGTGATGGTTGTCGGGATCGTTTAAACAAATGTTTGTTTCCCGGCCCGAGACGACTCCGCCTTTCTTCCCGGCCGCGGTCGCGCGAGCAGATCTTATAGATCCTTTCAGATCTTCGCGCTCGTGGCACCGCACCAATCATCCCCAAATACACGCCCATTTCTGTCATCCTCTTTGGTAACATCAACGATTCGCGTTTGCCAAAAGATGTTCAGTTTCTCTGAAGGCCGACGAGCATCCACTCGATCAACGAAATTACACGCCGAAATAATCCGCTCGATCGTTTCGCGCGCGATTGTCATGCCAATTTTCTCGATTTATTACACGCGGACGTTTACGATACAGGTTTCACCCGTTTACCTCCGATCGTGTCGAGACGAAACGATCGTCGAGGACAACAGCCAACCGGTGGTGGCAAGGGGGAATATATAAATCTCTTTGCATGTTCGTTTCGTCGACGCGACACCGACGATCACCCACCCAAGAGGGGAGAAGAGAATTAATTGAGGGTGGAAAGATCAAGTCGGGCGGAGAAACAAGAGGGTGAAAAGGAAGAGAACAGTCTCAGTTGGGAGGGAGGGGGCAGGTAGAAGAGGCGACGCGCGCCATTCGAAAGAAATTTATGTACCAGAAGCATAAAGCCAGTGGCCGAGGATCGCAGGGCATCCAAACTACCGAATTCACGAACGTTCTTTTCTTCCCCATTCTCTCTCTTTCTCTCTCTTTCTCTGTATCAGATTGTCTCCCGCTCTATACACCACCAGTATACGCGTATCGTCGCTACAATTCAAACGGGCGCTGCATTCTGCGCCGGATATAGCGGCGCCGGTTATAAGGAACGCGAATCAGAAGATGGAGACCAAAGGAGCTCGGAGACAAAAGGAGAGTACACCGTTGCATTGTGGGTGCGTTGTTCCTCAAACGATAAGTCGTTCGTCTAGGAGAAACTCCTTACGGAACGTTTGCGGTTTTCCCCCATTGCTCGGAACTGCGTTTGTGTTAAAGCAGCCGGTACAGCCGATGTCATTATGTTCCCGTAACGATCGAACGCAAAGCGCGTGGAGAGCATTGTTTAAATGAATGTCACCCAGCTTGGAATGGCGGTGACTTCGACGTTAAAGGGACGAAGATCCTACATGCCCGTGATCATTATCGAGATCCGTTCTCACTGGACGAATTTAACATTGTTGAGCCACTCTGTCAAGTGGCCAGAATTAATTAGAGTGTGCGTAGAGAATTTTTGCGTATCATTGCGTAAATTATTGATCATAGAAAGAAATGTTTCGAGTAAAAGTTTATTTCGAGGTATTTTTCAACGAACCTTGACCAACGAACCTCGGAGTTCGAAAAATTCAAAAAAATTCTAATGTTTAAAGTTGGCGAGAAGAAATCATACAAGTTTTAAGAGGTCGTTGTAAAGAAGAGACTTTGTTAGTCTTCAAGACCACGGTGGATTCAATCGTGAGAAAAATTTTTCGACATTCTTTTGGCAATTTTCGAAAACGAAAGTATTCTCGCTTTTCCTAGTTACACGAAAAAAACACCTTCAACAGCTGGCGTGTGGTTTCATTCCGGAAACTGTTTTAAATGACATCACACTGTTGAAAATCGCAAGTATAAAATTTTATAAATTTTTCTCAATAACATTATTTCTTCAACCGAAAGGTTATCCTAAATTTTCGTGACAAACTATACTTGTCGTTGTCGAGTTGAAATAATCCCCGAGTACAAAGGGTTAAGAAAAAAAGAAAAAAATATTAACGTAGAGCTGTTAAAACGAGGCCAGCTAGAATGATGTACCACTTGCGTCGAGAATTTTTTTGTCCCAAAATTGCAATATTCTCTCAGTTTTAAGTATATTTAAGTAAAACAAAATAGACAGAACAAACAATAAATGTATTGCTTCTCAATAATTTCTATCCTCCAGTGATATCATAACGACCAGTTCAAAAAAGAAAGCGGCGAATTATTGTATACAGTTGGTCACTCGTTATGGTCCGCAATTAGTTGCCAGCGCAAGTTGGTTAACCTCTTGCGCACGTCGAGGATCTTTTTGTCCCAAAAATTGCAATACGCCCTCAGTTTTAAGTATATTTAAGTATAACCCAGACAAAACAAATAATAAATTTACTACTTCTCAATAATTTCTATCCTCTGTAGTGATATCATAGCGACGAGCTTTGAAAAAGAAATTATTGTATACGGTTTGGTCACTCGTTACGGTCCGCAATCAGTTGCAAGCGCAAGTTGGTTAACTCACGTCGCGCATACAACGTAGGCACACGCGACGATCTAATTAGGGAAACAAGGTATTTAGTAAATTCTAGGTAATGATCTCGGCTGGGTGATGACTTCGTAGAAGGGAACAGCAGCAAGAGAGCAGGTATAGTACGCGTGCAGGGAACCGGGCACCCACATACACCGGGATAGCGCTACGTAACGAAGCCTCTCGCGAAATAAGAGAAACGGCGGAACACGATCGGCCGGGCAGATAAGGTTGGCTACTGCGAGATCTCCTTTGCTCCGCGGGGTTCCCGGAAAGAGAGGGCCCCCGAGATGGACACACGCCATCTCATCTAGCAGAGATAGGCTCTGGCCCAGCTACCCATATCTGATGTAAAACGCGATGGATGGGACAGCGTGACACTAAAGTACGAAACAAAAGTGTCCTCGGTGGCGTGCATCTGAACCCACTGTTCTCTCGACCACCCCCTTCGGCACCCACACCTGGAACACCGCGTGCATATCGATAACCACGCGACAAGAAACTGTTTTACTACCTTTCCCTCAATTTGTTGCCTACTTTCGCCATTCGAACTCGATCCCCTCTGGAACCTTTGCATCCCCCCCCTTTTTTTTTCTTTTTTCCTTTTTTTCTTATCCCCCCTTCGTGAAACTTGGCGTCGTATTTTTTTCGTACGTATGCGAAAAACACAATCGTAGCGTTTCGTATAGTGGATATTTCGCAAACTTGCCTTTTCGTGAATACAACTGAAGGTTCTAGGTCCTAGTGAACTTTGTCTCGTCGCTGTATGGGGGTGTCACGAATTTAAAAGTCAAAATCAATTTGGTAAACTATGAAAACTACGAAAACGTCTCTCTCAGAGACACTCGTTCGTTTTTCCTCCGATTTCGGAGAAGATCCTTGGAGAAGAAGGTGTTTTAACTTAATTTTATCATCTTGTAGTATCATCTATTTAATTCTTCGAATTATAATATCGAGTTACACGAATTATAATATCGAGTTACAGGAATTATGGTTTCAATCTGAAGGAGACAGCAAATATAAACTTGAATCAACAGTGACGGAGATTGGACACGCTATTAATCGATCGAGTAATAGTATTTTAAGTGTACTTTCGAAGTAAAATGTGGGAAATTATTTGCAGAAAGGAATATTTCCTTTTTCCAGAGAAATGGCGCGCGCGTTCTCATTAAAACACACACAAGTTCTATTAACAAACACACAACATGTTTATACGGTATTCCCTCGGTGTCGATCGTCCGGGGAGCAACTTCGAAGAGCAAAATCGTTGCAGTGGATCTCTTTCTCTCCCGGCGTGACGCACGACCCTCTTTACAGGCGCCAGCCTTCCACGAGAAGAGTAGGCGAGGAAGACGAAGGAGAGGAGAGAAAGAAGGCGTTCCGGACGAAACGGAGCGCGGTGTCGGAACCAGATAAGATCTCCGAAACGGGGATCAGTAATATTTTACAAAGTCATCGAAGTTGCTCGCTAACTTCGGCATAAATTACAATCGCTGTCTCCTTCTTCCTCTCTCCCTCCCTCGCCTCCTCGCGTTCAATCCTTTCGCGTGATTCCCTTCGGACGGCGATGGGCCGTAAATGGGAAATTGCACTCTATCTCTCTCTCTCTTTCTCGTTTCGTATCGTCGGCGTTAAACAAACACTGACCAACCATCGTTAATAACGTAGGGCGCACGGGGTCCATCTCGCCTCGCAGAGCCGATAAATTTGTTCAGAGAACAAGTGCCGGGAATTAATAAACACGTGATTTCTCTTGTAAATAAATAAGGCTCTTTGGCAATTGAATTAGACGTGTGCAGGAACGTGTATGCTTCGTTCTACTCGAGTGTCGAACAATGTAGAACTGGTAAAACAGCAGTCGTCCAGTTAACCACCAGCAACTGACTGCGGACCATAACGAGTGGCCAAACCGTACACAATAATTCGTCGCTTTTCTTTTCGAACTCGTCGGTACGATATCGCTGGATAGAAATTATTCAGAAGTAATAAATTTATTATTTGCTTTGTCCATTTTGTTTTACGCGAATAATATACTTAAAGCTGAGAAAATATTACAATTTTTGGAGCAAAAAAATTCTCGACGCGCAAGAGGTTAAGCGTCCACAGTTTGGGACCGAAAGCGGACGCTTATGAGGGGTGGTGTAATTCTGCGAATTGGCACCAAGAAGATTGGTACCGATACCAGACACGTGCGGCTAATTCCATTGTTTGCAACTATTGTTCGATTGTTGAGAAATTTAACATTTCAACAATTTTATTCAAACTGAATACATTTTGAGTTAGTTTATATTCAATACGTAGATATTAAATGAATAGATTTTAAATTATTTTATATTTAATACGTAGATATTTTATTAACTAAATAAAGCAATGAATTGTAACAAATTATACGTACATTATAATAAATACATACATACATACTTTTCAACTAAATAAAGCAATAATTGCAAAATGATCTAAATTTCTCGAGAATTTATTAAAATTCGTTGTTACTAACTGTAAAAGTAGTTGTTACTGAATAATTATAACCTGAGCATCTTTGTTTAAATTGTTTGAACAAGTTACGTAGTTAATTTTTAATGAAATGTTACATTTTTCTATTTAATGTCTAATAATTTTGATATTTAAACGAAATGTCATATCTTCTATTTAACGTCTAATTTTAACGTTTCAACGAAATGTTATATTTTCAATTCAACATAGTTAATATCTTTTAATTAAGACTCGAACCGACGCGGTAGCTTAACAGACGAAAAAAGTAATCCTGAAATGCATTTTAGTTGAGGAAAAACTAATACATTTTAGTTTAGGAGAAATAAAATGAAAGTTTCATTTTGAAACTGAGTGCTGAAAATTACAACCTCTCCAAAAGAACTCATTAAAGAAATAAACAGCCACTGTTTGTCTTTCAAAAGACAAATACATAATTGTTCTATGACACACTATACCTGTACTGATTCATTCATAACAACGATATATCGTTATTATCGGCGCTGAGAGGGTTAAAGCAGAAGTTAACCGCCGATTTCTAGGAACCAACGTGGCAGTTAACGTGTTAATAGTTAAGCATTATTTTCGCGACGAACGAAAAAATTACAGGGAAGAATTCGTCTCGGGGAAATTTCGAAAGTCGGAGAAAGAGTATGGCCATCATAAGTCGGCATGAAAATCGTACTGCTGCGCGTTTGCCCGCGCGATTAGCGTCTACGACGAGGCACACTGCCGCCGTTTATTACTTCCGACAGTGAACAAACAGTGAACAAATCGATTACAATCATCGAAGCCGGTTGCTTAATATTTTGCTTTAAAAAAAAAAAAAAGAGAGAAAGAGAGAAGAAGAGAGAAAGAGGAAGAAGAGGGGAGGAGAAGGGAAAAGAAGGACGAAACGAAAGCCAAAAAGTCCGAGAAACACGAAGTCCGGACCATGACACGGATATATTCTTCACTACGAAGTTTGCCAGGGACTTGTTCATAAATCACATCTGTAGAAAAAAAAAAAACGTTCGCAGTTTTGTTGGGCGACATGCGCTAGCAAAATACGCATGTATCACGTATGGCAGCCGGTGAATGATGGTCTCGGTGTGCCTGACAAATTAATTCGACGTCTTCGGCGCGTAATTTCGAAGATTCTTTCCACGTGTTCGGCGATTTTTTTTCTCTCCCGGTGTAGAGAAGAAATCTCGTGAATTGTCGCCGGCCTGTATTATTAATCAGGCGCAAATCGTCGCACGTGCGGACTCGTCCGATAGGTATAAACACACCGACCGGGGATATTTTCATTCCGAGAGTGTATATTACGTTACACGGCAATTAATGCATTATTAATGCGTCTCGTGCAAAACAGATGAACAACAGTGGAACAACCGATGATTAAAACGTACAACTCCCATCGGGCATGTCAAAGTAAAAGAAACAAGAATAATTTTATCATACAAGGGGGAGCTTTTGATTTGAAAAGTTATTTAACTTGCTTTGCATCTCATTGTGTTTGAGAGTTAATTGGAAAAAGAATATAATAATTATATTAATAATTATATGATATAATAAGATAATTATATAAAAATAAATCGACGAAATTGAGAGAATTAATTTACTAATATACGAAAAAATTCTCCAACGAGAAGAAGAGGAAAAATGGACGAAACGTCGGTTTCTCAGGAAGTGGGTTTTGTCTCGTGCAAAACAGATGAACAACGGTGGAACAACCGATGATTAAAGCGTACAACTTCCATCGGACACGTCAAAGTAAAAGAAACAAGAATAATTTTATCATACAAGGGGGAGCTTTTGATTTGAAAAGTTATTCAACCTTTGCATCGTAAGAAGAAACGAATAATAATGCCCTTGACACCTTCCATTGTTTAAAAGTTAGTTGAGAAAAGAATATATTATTATATGATATAATATATATTAATAATTATATAATATAATAAAATAATTATATAAAAATAAATCGGCGAAATTGAGAGAATTAGTTTACTAATGTACGAAAAAAAAATTTTTCCAACGAGAAGAAGAGAAAAAATGGACGAAACGGTTTCTCAGGAAGTGGGTTTCGTCTCGTGCAAAATGAACAACGGTGGAACAACCGATAATTAAAACGTACAACACCCATCGGACACGTCAAAGTAAAAGAAACAAGAATAATTTCATAATACAACGGGGAGCTTTTGATTTAAAAAGTTATTCAACTTGCTTTGCATCTCATTGTGTTTAAGAGTTAATTGAAAAAAGAATATAATAATTATATAATATAATAAAATAATTATATAAAAATAAATCGGCGAAATTGAGAGAATTAATTTACTAATATACGAAAAAATTCTCCAACGAGAAGAAGAGGAAAAATGGACGAAACGTCGGTTTCTCAGGAAGTGGGTTTCACCGTGGGTGAGAGCAACGAGGGTGGTTTGCCCGAATGTAACCGAGAAGTTACGAGCGATAGCGATCTGAATGTTGAAAATCTTTCGGGGGTTGAAACACAGATATCACCCACGAAGACAGCCTATCCATTTTCAAGAGGATTCCAGCCTCGAGCTCGAGCCAGGAATTAATATTCCCTTTCTACAGTGCAGAATTTGCCCACTGTCGGTTGGAAACGATCCCGAGGGATCGGGAAACCTCAGGTATTCCTAGGCAAAGAACGGTAAGAATGAAGAAATACCACACAATCCGATATCGTCTGTGCTTATCTCTTCCTTGATTTCCCACGTTTAAATCATTTCACGTCTTTCGTTCAAAGACGAAGAAATCTCTTACCCTCCCTCACTTCGCATTTCATTCTACACTCGAGTCAGTTAGTTATTCTACTTTTACTTTCTACGCGAGCTCGTATCCTTCAATCTATCAGATTACTCTTCCCTTCTTCAACTGGTAGCTCGCGTTAAGATGCTTCTCTCTGCGCGAAATGCGACAACGGTACTCTCGAAAGGGGATAAACATCAAAACGAGTAACGCGCGTAATAACCGTGTCTATCGCTTCATCTCTCTCGGTGATTTGTCCCTCGCGTTGCATCTTTCCTCGCGATAAGCAAGCCGTAACGCGCGTGCGAGACGAGCAGACTTCTGCAAGTATACAAAATATCGACGAACGTAGCTTGGTATAATACTCTTACTCTTTATGGAAAATATTTTCGCGACACTGGGTACACAGAGGTACAGAAACTGGGGAATACGAATTAAACACACTTGCTGACAATGAAGAAAACTTATGGCTTACTTATACGTACGAATATAAATTTTACAAAAGACAAAGCCAAATTTTTTAGTTTTGTTGAAATTTCTGCGACCCCCAAATTTATAATGGTTAACCTCTTCACCACCTTGGCCAATTTACATCCTATGAAAAAGCTACTTCCATCCGCGTTACAAAAATTTATTTATTTAAAACGTTCTAAATTTCTAAATTTAGAAATTTAGAAATTAAAAAAAAATATTATAAAAAGTTATAAATTTAAAAATTATTATAGAAATTTAGAAATTTAAAAAATTATTATAGAAATTTAGAAATTTAAAAAAAATATTATACAAATTTACAAATTTAAAAAAAATATTATATAAATTTATTTATAAATTTCTAAATTTATTTAAAATTCGTTAATAGTTGCTTTGAGAATGTCTAGCAAATTGAGAAGAACTAGCAAGCGAAGAGAATCGAAGTGAAAAGCTTTCGGGCGAAATCTAAAAGCTCACAGCGAAGTGTCCTCCGCTCCGACTTAACGAGTGAGCCAAGTACATAAAAGTTCATCAGGGCAAACGTCGGCCTCCTCCTCCTCCTCCTCGTCGGCAAATTACACGCGTACGAAATTCAATCCAAAATTAAAATCGACTTTAAAGCGCATCTTTTACAATGTATACGGCGACCACGGCGGTATCGGCTTAAATTCGCCGTGGCCGGGGTGAAAAAGAGAGGAAAGCGAGAGGGGAGAAAGGTAGAAAGCGTATAGCGTGTCGGCGAGGACGGTATCACGTTTCGTGTGAGCCGATATTTGTTACACGTTCTTATAGAAGATGAAGAAGCGGTGCGTCGTGCGGCCCGAAGGCGCCGAGGTGAGGCTGGCACGAGTACGAGAACACGAGCACGAGCACGAGAGCACGGGCAAGAACATGAAAGCAGGAGAAGAGAAAAGAGAGAGCGAGAGAGGGAGCACACGGAGCCACGAGCTCGCGCACAGGCATTTCAGGGCCCTATTAACGAGTGGCCCCCCGCGGCCGATGCAACGGGCCCAATCAACCCAACTCCAATTCCTGGACCTCGCTTCGACTTGTTTTATGTAATGCCCGCGACGCCAGAATCAATTAGTCGGGGCACCCTCCTATTTTGCGTATGCGTGCGCGGTCAATCCCGGGCCAAAAAGGTACCGAAACTTATTTGCAACTGTCCGCCGGTTTGGTCCGGGTTGGACGCCGGTAGACGAGAAAAACCGGTTCGCTGAGAGTTAGACGGAAATTAAATGGCTGGAAACAAACGGAGGGGGACGGGAGAGAGAGGGGGGGATAGCGGACTCGTCTCCAGCCGAGAGATTTTCACGTGGAAATCTACATATTCGTCGCTTCTCATCTGTGAAACATTCGCGAAAGTCACGTCCTTGTCTTTGTAAAGTTTATAAGTTCTACAGAGATTTGGAAGACTCATACCAAGTATATGCGATATATCTAGCGTTGTAATGAAATTATAAGTAAGATGGAAGAATTGTTCAGAGGGTAAAGGGAGGAATGACGAGAAGATGTAACTGATTCACATATTTTCAGGTGCACGTATCCCTGAAAATCGAGGAACTTCGGTGAATGCAGCTAGATCACAGCACGAGCGCGATACATCACACAGCGGCAAACCCTGCATCGGGCCGTACGATCGCACTTTGTTCAGCTACTAGGCAAACAATCGTGCCGAGCTATTCACTAACCAAAAAGCGCCGGCCGCGCGTATCGGGCCAAAAAAGTGTGTGCATATATCAAGCTTGTTTATATCTACGCTGGAGCCGGGACATGCAACAATACAGCAATTTGGCTCGGACCGATACCAGATCTCACGGAGGTGTCTTTCCCACCTTACCGTTACCAACACCGGCCCATCGACAAACAAGCCTCCCTCGTCCCGAATACCACACCAGTGGCATAGAATCGATTTTTATCCGATGGATAAAAATTCGCGTCCCACACACTCACCTCTTCTCCTCTCGTGCCTACTGTGTTTCAAGTTCAACTCTTGCTTTTCACTCTTGTTTTTCACTTTTTATTTTTTCCAACTTTCATCTATTGCTGCAGTGTCAGATATACATAATATAAATACGTATTTAATTTTCGCTATCGACTGATTTTATTTTTTTCAAGTATCGTAATCAGCATCTAGTCAATTGTACCACGAACGTCACGTCGTAATTCAACTAATATCGTTATCCAAATTTCATAAATCACAGCTTACAAGTTACACCGGCGCTGATAAATTCTCTTATATAACGGTAACAGATACATAAATGGCAAGTCATTACGTAGTCAGTTTACAAATTACGTGACACCATTATTAAATGTTGACTTCTTTTTTTTTTTTTTTTCATATGTCCGATCAACATCACGGCAAATAAAAATGGTTTCCTATACCACTGGCATCGATTTCACGGTGGCCCGTGCCACGTATCTCCGAACATGTACACGCATACCTAACTCGTACAACACGCACCGACGCGTATGGACACCGACACTGTATCCTCTATTTCTGGAATTCGACGCGATCTTATCTCGGCCTCGAAGTCGCCACGACCCCCGCGAAGAGGATCTTTGATTTAGTACGAAGGGGAAGGGAAAAAAAAGAGAGAGAGAGAACAGCAACGTGGCTCCAAGGATACCGACCATTCATCTAACAGCGACGGCTCCAGAAACGCGATTTGCAAATGAAGATCATTTTTCTGAGCTCAGTTTAAGGGAACACGAAGTGTATAATCAATTAATCGCTATTTAAAACGAAACGAGATTCCCTTTTTTGTTCGAGAAACGCGCAGTCATTCCGCTCTGTAACTGTAACTGTATTATAATTTTTTTTGCAATCTACTTGATTAGTAAATTAATCGACGATGGATATCATGCAGTTTGTAAATTTGTTACGCATTAAAGATTAACGAAAGAAAGAAATATGCAAAACTATATATTGAGTTAAATATTTTTTATGCTTGTTGTAACGTGGACGCACTCACCTCTTTCAGTGGCACTTTAAAGGGTAGAATTTTTGTGCCACAGATCACCGTGCCATAGGGTTTATATTCCAACCACCTATGATAAAAAAAGATAACAGTAAAGAATAAGGGCATAACAAGCTAAAATAACTGTGTAAGATTTGAGCGTGCATTTATTTAATCATTTGTATCAATATAGCGCACACGCTCGCAAATATACGCGTGTATATGGTGTATGCAACAGGTGATGTTAAACAAAAAGAAAAGCGAATATCACTATGTGAACATTTACTTGGATTCATTTTTGATCACGTTAGATGATAAAAATTGAAATTATTTGACGACCAATGACAATAACGACATTTGTAAAATTTTATTTTATGGAAAGTGATGGGAAATAATGTGTAGAAACTGAGCTATTTTAAAGTTTTATACTCGATACTTTCTACGTTCGAATCAGAAAGCACCATCTGTGGAATATCCTACTAACAAAGAAGGACGCGTTTCTCAACCGATAAGTTAACCACCATACAAACTGCGTCGAGCAATGGATTTAGAAACATCAGAAATTTATTATTAATTAATGTTATGCAATAGACGAACTTAAATACACATAGAAGCCTTTCAGCTGATAATTAATTAGACTCCTGTCGTTAATACTGCTTGAAAAAGAAATATCGAAAACAACAAGAAAAGTCGGCATAACATAACCTCTATGTAATGTGACCTCCGACTAAGACTATTCTGCAGTTTTAAATGCCTCATCAAATTCACTGGTATTATAAAAAATAAAAAACTAACAATACTTGCCTTGCAGGTATAGATTTCGGCATATTCGTCGCTTGTTTAGATATTACAATGCGAAATCAAAAGCACACCGAAACGCAATACCACTAACATAGTACACACACGCAGCAGACAGATGCGGTCGATAGTAGTCACTAGACTGAGTACGCAGATCGATCGATCTCCCGATTTTCGCGCGCGCAATACCACTAAATTGACAAATTGATTTCACACAAAAACCACTTGCAATCGTTTCACTTTGTATTAAGTAAATACTTACCGTTTGATTATCATACGCAGAAAAATTACATAGATCGATATATTTTTCAATAAATTTGTTTCGATAAAATTTTCAATTATATATAACAATATATTTAATTTATATAATAATCAACATTATGATCTGAAATTTAGCTTCATTTTCTCACACATCCATTTTACGAGCATAACTATGGGCAAACAGTAAAGAAAATTGGTTTTAAAAAGGAAAATTTTTATTAGCTTATTGGACACTGTACGTCGCCATCTTTTCTTACTTTCAATTGTAATATTTCAGCCAATACCTTTCTTTCCAATTCCAAAAGCGCGGGCGGTTTTTTGTACTACAAAAAAAAAAAGAAAAAATAAACACAAAAGCACTCTAAATGCATTAAAATGTTTGAACATTTTCCATACCGTAATAATCAATGTATTAAATTGATGTATAAAAGATATCCTGTCCTGTTCTACTTTCAATCCAACACGTTCCAAATCTGGTACTATTATCTTCTTAAAGTACTTTTTGTTAGTTGTACGAACAGTTATTGTGTTGTCATCTTCCGCTGTCACACTATATACATTCTGTGGATATGGTAAATTTCTTATGCGCCATTCTAGTGAAACTTTTGTACTTCTTCTTGTAATAAATGGCTATTATAAAGATATACGGTAGTAATTAGTATTGATTATACCTTGATATTATTTTATATATATAATTTCAATATATGTGTGATTGTATACGGCACAAAACAAACTTTACATACAGTACTTGAACTTTCTTCAATTCCATATACTTCAATATTATTTTGTCTAGGTTCTGGATTTCCAATTTCTACTTTCCAACCTACATCTTGTCCAAGTGTACCTTTTTCCTTCCATGCTCTCTTTACTAAAACATTTGTTTCCAAAAGATACTCTTCTACCATTTCTCTGCCATCTTCCATTAAAAAATGGACTTTTCTTTTTCCTATATGCAAAAATACAGAAATATTACATTTGGTGTAATTCTAAGAGCATGCTATGGAAATAATATAACTTCAATGTATTGCTGACAAAAGAGATAAAAATATATACGAACAAAAATAATAAAAATATAAACATATACAAGACTATATACATATATGTTGTATGTAATTCTATAAAGTATATTTACATTTTACGTTTAATATAAATGAATAATGTATTATATACATATATATAGCTTAATTATAGAGTGAGGATTAATTCATGGCATTATCATGAATGTAGAATACATTTGAAGTAACATTGCATTTATTGATCAAACATCTTTAAGGTTAAAAGTGTACATTTAAAAAAAATGTAAAAAAGCATTAAATAATTATGCTTACAGAAATTCAATACATAACAACAGCATTAAGTACGTAATATTAATATATTTTTAAATTATTTTACCATCTTGGATAATTGCAGTTTTCGTAGCAGTCTGAATGAGTCTCAACCATTCTTCACGCGCCATTGATAAATACATCATTAGTTTCTTAGCAACTATCTACTACATATATCATAACTATCAATATTTTACTAATACATGAAAAAAATCATCATGTAATGGATAAAGGGCGAAGAACTCGAGTCGTATGATATTTCCTTCTCAAAAGTCTTTATTCGACTGTCGGACTGTCGTCCGATCAGCCATCTCCCTTCCCAGGCACAAACCTCTTCTCGAACCATAAACAATCCGTTCCTATGGCGATCATCCCAATGATCGCCTACAATCAAATGATTTGTTTAAAAAGAAAAATAATTTGTAATTACATTCGAATGTCTCAGAAATTACATATTTGCTAATACTTAATTGCAAAACTCCTTGAAGACATTTTAAATATAAAATATCTGGATCTAAAATATTATTTTATCTGCGATAGACAGATGTAATATTAAGCATTTTTATATACTATATTAGAAATAACAATGACAAATATAATAAAGAAAAATATTTAACACATTAGGACATACTTTATTACAAAATTGTGTATTTTTAACACCCAGAGGTATAATAGTGTAATATTTAGAATTATTCTTGTTACAGAACATATGTTAACATTTATAAAATGCATTAGAAAAACATTTATAATAATTACTATAGAATCAATGTTGAGATTAATGTAAATCAAGCATCATAGACTTTTAAATAAAAGTTGAATAACAGAAAAATTATGAAAACTTTAAAAAAAAATACATTTATGTGTTTAAATTGTAATTTTATTAAAAAGATATTTTATTTTTATAGATAATTATAAAATGGATTACTTTATAATTAATAGCGATACGATTTCTTCGTATGATTTGAAAAAAACGATTATAATATGTACATCTAAAGCCAGTCAAATGGAAGATGGTTATTTTTAAAATTATATACCTATATTTTTATGCTTCATTTATAGATATAGTCTATTTGTACTTAAAGGGAATAGGTACGTTCAGCTTGACAGGTATTAAATAAGCTGGAGTGAGAAGTTCTAATTATTAGTTAGTAAAAAAATGATATGCAGAAGTCCTTAAAATCTTAAGAAATGTATATGTAATTACTATTACATTATAATCTTTGTACAATATCTTTAGTGTTCCTTGTTATAATATTATGAAAAAATATTTTTTTATTTAGTTATTATATAACATTACACATAATAAATGAAACAATTTTTTAAAAATATATTACACAGAACCAAAAAAAGAAAATAATATTAGCTAAACAGAATTGAAAATTGCAAAATTATCAGACTATTTTCGATGCTTGTGGTCTATGACACTGTAACTGCTTAGAAAATTTCAAATTTTGGTCTATTGAAAGTCTTACGTTACTTCTTTTGGATAGAAATATATCATACATCTTTATTGTAAAAGTTATTTTCATTTGTCAACATCATAATTAGGATTAGGATACAATAGTTTCCACAGTTTTAATCCTACTTTCAAACTCTTAATTTTTTAAAAATAGTACGAAGATGGATAAACGTCATGCATATATTATATTAAAATGTATACAGTAATTTCCCCAAAGGTTTATTCAGCTTTATTTATACAATGTAGAAATTTAATGACATGGGAGATCTTAAAATGACAATGTGATCAGATGGAATTGAGGATCTGTATAAACCTAGTTCGTTTGTACAATTCTCGAACAGAGTAATTGCAAATTATTCTTTAGCAATTCTTAACAATGTGATCTCCTTTCGCTAAATACAGTACGTAAAGGCAGCCTACACCCAATAATATAAATACAGTTGTGTAAATGTTAATAAAGACTTGACTATTATAAATTGTCGGCGTAAACAGTATTCCTTTCTCGTTTTTAATCTTATAGCGTATGTCTCATTGTTACTCTGCATATATGTATTTATATATATATACATGTACATACATAAATACATATGTTCGATATTTATACATGTATAATATTTATAGAAAATTATTCTAACTATATTAATATATACATACAAAGACAAATGTGAAATACCTAAACTTTATTTGTCCCTTATTTTATAAAAATATGTGTATTTGTTATATTTTCGTTCATATTTCAAACAATACTATTATTAATATTGTAGCAATACAACACATTGCATTAAAAGTATCCACATAGTCACATTAATTGCTAAATATCTTTATCACGTTATATTACAATTCATCGTTAATATTTCATTTGAACGGATTGAAATTTAACATTTTTGGAGCAGTTTTCTGTACAGAACACTAAACAGTTCATAGAACAATATACATTATTCGATGTTCTCAACGTATCTTTATTATTGTTTCTTTCATTTAATTCCAATTTAAATGCAGGTTTATTTTCATATTCCTGACTTTTATCGTTGCAAATTATAAACACATCAAGTATTTATGTCACTAGCAATATTCGCGTAAATATATTTTATCTCCTTTTTACCGAGTTATGTATAACAAACTCAATGACTTTTTATTTCTATTAAAATATTTACGAAGTTTGGCAAGTTTGTATAATTTTATATTGAAATTTAACAAATAAAAATAATATTGAATAGCCACATTTTGACATAATCGTAGACAGTTAATATCTGTGTCAGTTATATATCAAATATAGTATAGTTATAACTGAATAACTGCGTCTTGTAAAAAGGCAAGTATGGTATATATATATATGTATATATATAATATAATCACGTAATGCGTAAAAAACATGTACATGTACATATCTATTTAGAATTAAAACATATTTGTGTTAAAAATAATAAAAGAGAATTATAAGAAAGTTATTTTAATTGAATTATCTTCATAGGGATCCACTGAATTTTAATACGAAAAAAATGACATTTAAAACACTTTATATGATTCTTTTTTTTCTGAAAAGATCAATTCATATTTTCATTATTTAAAATAACGAAAAAAGATTTATATTTAAAAATATAACATAGACTTTTATAAGAATTGTCTACCTTTTTTCTACTCGCAAAGTTTATCGGTTTATTTATGATTTATAATTATATGTACAATAGGTATTTTTTACGTTTGGTGATTTATTTTCCAGTCGTAAAGAAACATGTGACTCAATGTGAGTCTTTGCGAAATTTTTGAAAAATTCTTCATTTATTTGAACATTATGAAATATATCAAATGTCGAGCAATAAGCTTTCTAAGCGAACTCTTCATTGCTATGTTTAAAATCAGAAGTGATTTTCCATCTCAATACCGCTTTTATGTTCGTTTTGCAAAAAGTACGGTCATCGTGGGAAGAAAACACAGTTTCTCTCATCATTATCAAACGTCTCAAACGTTTCTTGATAATTTCATCACTCTTTATGTTCAGGATCAGGTTTTGTTTTTGGTTCCATTGCCGTAGAACGTGGATGATGAGGATTCGTCTGATTCCTTGGCACTAACAATACATTTCCATCAGCAGACTGTTGAAGACTATACTCGTACGGATGGTACTGATTACCATCAGGATCGCGCAAGGACTGTAAATTGAATAATAAAATTGGTTTCAGTTTTAGTAAAAACTAAACGAATAATCAATGGAACCTGTACAAACCTGGAATACATGACGATAAAGTTGACTAAATTTGTCTTTTACACGTTGCCTTTCGATGAGCATAAATTCTCGTTCACGAATAAGCCTCATCTTGCGGTCTCTCATCTCTTTCACTTCATCAGCGAGACTGATGATTTGATCTAGTTTACGCTTACGACAATTTTGAGCGGCAACTTTATTCTTGCCCCGTCTCCTGATGTCACGGATCAAAGACAATTGAGCCTCACTGAGATCGTATTTACTGAGACGTTCGTTAAATTCGTCCATTGGAAGATTAATAATGTCGTTCACCGGAATAGGGACGTTCAATGCTCTTGCTCTTTTCTCGTCTCTAGTTAGGTGTTCCTCACTCTCGCTTTTACGTACTGGAAACAGACACGAACGAATTACGAAGGATATATTATACAACGAATGATAGACATACTATCATCAAAATACAGAATAATTATGCTCGGTCGGTTTGATCCTGATGGTTACCTTTTTTATCACGAGAAACTGGACGTTGCAGAGACCCGGAACTTTCGGCAGGCATATGGTACGTGTGATTATGATGAACATGCTCAACAGCTGAACGTCCTGCAAATATTGAATTAATTGACGTTCGAGTTCCGTAGATGTGATTGGAAATAAAAAGATTTCATACGTGTGAATATACGTATGCCTTACCTGATTGATGACGAGTGAAATCTACGCTACAACTATATTTTATTTCAGGTTGAGGGCCAGCCGCACCCTCGATCGGACCGGAATAGGCATTCCCTGGTGCCCCGGCACCAACTGTGTGCGAATCATAGTCATACTTCATAGGAGTGGTCGGATGTGCTGTTGCTCCAAGAGGAGAACCTGCGTGTTCAAGAAACAGGTGTAATGTCCATTCAGTTTTAATTACACACACGGCGTTGCTTGTTTATCAATAAACTAACCAGTTCCTTGTTCCTGAAAGTATCGTTTCGCAAACATCTGGTGCTTTTTCTGAGCAACTGGAGGCATAGTGCGTTCCGTTTGACATCTTGGAGAACCAGCGTTCCTTCCGGAAACGGAATAGCTGCAGTCGTACGACATGCGGTATTTGCTAACGTTAAAAAACACGAATCTCATATTACTATACAAAAGTCATTTTAACCTTTAGAGGCTGGTTTTTCCATCAATCTTTGTATTCACAAATACAAAGGACTTTTATATGTTCATCGTCGTGCAGTATTATGAAAACTAAATGAGCTCTTTGCAGTCTATAAATAAGCCTTTCATCCAATAGGTTGACAAAACGTGAAAAAATTGTTCAGAAATTTTATATTCATCTCTTGTTTCATCAGAGAGAGAAAAAAAAGTTATATTCTGTGGAAAAGAATCAATCTCATTCTAAATATGTTTTTTTTTCACATAGAAAGCATTAAAGAGTTTCTTTCGACATTTTTCGAGCCCATCGTGAAACCCCCATTAAAATAAAAAATAAAAGTAAAAATAGACTTCCCGTCGTCTGAAGCTTGATAAATACGGAATACGGTGATCATTTATCTCTGTATTCGACTATAACTTAATCACCTAGCGTAATCCATAGTGTAATGAGAATCAGCTTGCGTGTGACTGGAATTAGAACCAGTTTCCATCCATTCGCCATCCGAAAGGGATGGTACACGCTCGCTGCCCATGCTGCTGACAGCGCTATCGCTGGACGCGTCCATTCTTTCGTCTGTTACACCCGGAAGTGTCGTAACGCCTGTTGCCGAAGAGGTCGTACCACCAGCTGTCTGAACTCCTGACAAGGCCGCTGCTCCCGTTGGACCCGAGGTGTTGTTATTACCATTATCTAGCATGCGCATGGTATACATGCCTGTAACGTTTTATTTTATTTATAACAGTTCATTATCATCACGGCGTATCACCTACTATATTCTTATTCAATAATTTATCTTATACATATATATGTTACTGTCACTGTGATTAAAACAAATCTGCTCGATGAAGTTTTCGGCTTTCCTTAAAATAAACATACTATTTCTATGTTCACTTGATTTTTCAATATCTTGCTTAATGCGAAGGATATCGCTATATGTATGTACATCTTGATGCGATATGAATTGCACTCGAGATCTCAGCGCGAGTAGAAATGTTAACACTTCTCAATTAATATATCGCGATACTCTGCATTCGGTAAACAGATAATTCGAACGTTAAGAACGTCGTTCTTGAGCTAGATTCACTTGAAAATAATTATTGAAACGCAGTTGCGCACGTACAAAGTTCAATTTGCACTAAACAAATAGTTATTAACATAGAGGAAACGATAAAATATTGAATTCGTGATGATAAAATTTTCATAAATACATTTAATGAAGTTGTCGAGTCATAGTACAAATAGACGGATTGCTACAGATTCTACAAAATAATTACAACGCATATTTCATTAACCGGAATGAAAATAAAAACGCATGTTGCAAGAAGGGTAAGGCTCAAGGTCCGTTGGCCGTGAGGATTAATTGACATCGTATTAACATCAGCTATATTTCATAGCTGTTATTCGAGATAAAATCACGAAATTACGTAGCAAATTAGATATAGAAATGTGTTAATTTTATACGTGTTACTGACACTAATTGACATACTCCAGTTTAATTGAAAATAAACTCATCCAATCTGCAAACGTACTTTACATGTCTATCAAACAAAAACAAAAATTGTTGTCAGCAATGTACTCTCTAATCTACACGATGAAAAATTACCGCATCGAAATAATCAAGAGCAAGTAATTTTATGCTTTTATGTACGCTTGATATAGATAATAAATACGAGTTGGTGAGCTCGGTTATCGAAGAGCAACATATTGCAAGAATTCAGGGAAAAATCAATGATCGCTTTTAGAATTCACGTCGGCTACATGACAAGAAGTTAAACGGAGGAGAGCGTTTGCATTCAGAGAGATTAAGATGCAGCGGTGGTACTGATACCAATGTTTCTTAGAAACATTCAGCACATTCAGCTGCTACAGAATCGTACGTGACTAAGATCAAGTTTCACTCGTTCTTATCAACTAAATTTTACGAAAGGAAATACAATGCTCTGTTGCAACTTTTTTTCTTTTCCTTTTTCTGTTTCTACTTTTCTCAGCAGACTACGATAAAACTACGTGTCACACTGTCAAGTACGAACCGTTGCGAATAGTTCGATCTCACGCCAACTCTCCGATGTACACACATATCCCTCAAGTGTGTCCGTTTGTCACAAACAATTACGTAAATTATAGCGCAAGAAATAACAATCCATTATCATTATTCAGTGGTACTTTTTCATACGATTTAACGTTTTGATTAATGACATGCTCGTTGTATTTTAATGACGTTTGCCACGTGAGTCTATCATTTTTTCCATTTCGGTTTTACGCTCGTACGTACTCGATAACGGATTATCCAGTTGACGCGAGCGATGAATAAATATGAGGAGCAGAAGAGAAAAGAAAAAAATGTAGTAAGCAAACGAACACAGCAAATCGTTGAACTGCCGTGACTCGGCATGTTTCTCGATTTCAGCGATAAGCTATCAGACTTTCGAATTTACCTTTCAATGGAATTTGTAAATGAGCAACACGCTACTATTACATAATCGTCGTTCTTCGTTCGAACGACACCAGTAATTCCAGTGTTTAACTATCGGTTAATATCGAACGAGAGCTGTTCGAGTTCGATAGATTCAATGCTGGTCACGAAGTTAATCCAGAGTACATGTAGGTCGATGGCATATCAAACACGTGACATACTCTGCACATTGTGAACCGTGTATATAACCAACTATATATACACGAATTCCAAAGCTCGCGCATATTACGTTTCTCTCGTGACAAAATCGACCGATCGCCATCGTTTATGCACGTTTCTCTAGATGTACGTACGATACAGCGTGATGAAAATGTTTTCGGAATTTATGCGATTTATGTGGGACTAGACTGAAGCTGGAAATTCACGCGTAAAAAAAATATATATATATGTACTATTGTACTGTTTTATATATATATATATATATATATATATATATATATAATCATATGTATATATATATACTATTATATATCTATAGTAATATATAGATATATTACTATAGATATATATATTATTATGTTATGTAATTAATATATATGTATGTCTTTTTAATCACTGATATGACTTGTCGGAGACGTAAAATACACACACACACAATTTGAATATTACTCTATTTCGAGGAAAAAATTACCTACGTGGTATGTATACGATAACACCCATAGTCGCCATTTAAGCTCCAAGAGAGCTTAACCCAAAGACCGATGCTCTCGATCGTTTCCGACGTTTGAAAATCGTCCCTGGCGATATATCCTTCTTCTCGGTAGTTTCGCCTCAAACGAAATACATATACGTATGTATATAATGTATATAAACCGGTACTATATCTCGAGAATTTTCAAGGTACAGTAAACGGCACAATACGTGTAGGAGCGCATGTTCGCGAGAACGTCCGGGCGTGCATGTATTTTCTCGTGGTAACCAGCTCTTTAGCACCTTTACATTACCAGATGTTCCTTTCTCTCTTTCACAACAATCTTCCCCGGGTATATATTCAATCTACCTCCCGCTGGTGCATATTAATCGCGTCGAGATACAAACACCAACAGACACACACATACACACACACACACGCTCTTTCTTCGCGGATAATCCAACAACGACCCCGGTGGACAAAAGACGAAGATGCAATTAATTAATCGATGATCAGATATCGAGGATCCATCGCCACGATCCAAATATCTCTATCGTTCAGCGATACACAGCGTTCGACGACATTGTTCACTGCACAGAAACATCTTCGAGTGGAAACTAGCACGACACTCGTCGTATATCACAACCACATGATCGAAAGAAATTCGACGCGAGTTAAAAAAAAAAAAAGAAAAAGTTTATTAGGTAAAAGAGATTCGTTACATCGTCAGTTACGATCGGTTTGACTAGAAAACACACACGCGTGGCGAGGATTCATCGCGATTTCTCTTCGGGGAACACATTATGCCAGCACCGTCTAGACCCGTACGATCACCGCGACATCACGAGATACGTAAGATAGGCATTCGATCGCGAACGCAGCGTAAACATAACTACAGTGTGAGTATTTAAGTTGGTGGCGCGTAGCCGAGAGGCTGACCCAGCGCGGGGCGTCACCACTCGCTTCAAGAGGCTGGTGACTAGCGTCACTTTTCACTTCGGTATTGGACGGACACCGACGACGGTGGGAGCCGACGCGACGGCTACGTCGCGTGTCCACCGATTCGTCATACACGACACAATCAGCCCGCGTACCCTTGGACGATTCGTTGTCATCAGACGGAAAACTTTTAGTATCAGCGCCGAGTATTGGTATAACCTAGTCTAAGCCTTAAAAAAAATATATATATATTGTGTCAAGGAACGATACCGATAACGTACCATTGACAATTGCCATCTGCGTTACACCGTTTAAGTCCGGCGATATTTTTATTGCACCGTCACGTCATTACAACAGCCGCGCGAAACTGTTTTTCTACGCTTACCGTACTTGACGCATATTATGCTATATTCAATTCGTTATACGTATATATGTATTTATAGGCTTGTAATATATTTTTATTCTTAACGTGTAGGCATATTTTTTGGGTTTATTGAGTTCGACACACTATGTTTAACATGTTGCGAGGCACGTGCCACGCACGTCGAGAATCTTTTGTCCCAAAATTGCAATATTTCCTCAGTTTTAAATATACTTAAGTAAAACAAAATATAATAAAATTGATTACTTCTCAATAATTTCTATCCTCTATAGTGACATCATGCCGACGAGTTTAAAAAGAAAAGAAAGCGACGGATTATTGTACACGGTTTGGTCGCTCGTTATGGCTCGCAATCAGTGGTTAACCATCTTGCGCTGCAATGACGTGTCACGCACGTCGAGAATCTTTTGTCCCAAAGTTGCAATATTTTCTCAGTTTTCAGTATATTTAATTATAACCTAGGCAACACAAATAATAAATTCATTACTTTTCGGTAATTTCTATTTTGTTTAATTATTTCTAGAAAGTGACGGATTATTGTATACGGTTTGGTCACTCGTTATGGTCCGCAATCAGTTGCCAGCGCAAGTGGTTAACCTCTTATGCTGGAATGACGTGCCACGCACGTCGAGAATTTTTTGTCCCAAAATTGCAACATTTCCTCAGTTTTCAGTATATTTAATTATAACCCAAGCAACATTTATTACTTCTCGATCATTTCTATTTTGTTTAATTATTTCTAGAAAGCGACGGATTATTGTATACGGTTTGGTCGCTCGTTATGGTCCGCAATCAGTTGCCAGCGCAAGTGGTTAAGGAGAAAAGAATCTCGTTATCGATCGTGTAATGCAAGATACCGCGAATTCACAAAAAAAAAAAAAAAAAAAAAAAAAAAAAAAACATACATTTTACGCTATCAAGGAAACTGACCTTGCAAAAAAAAGCAAGTAAAAGCGCTTCATTTTGAACACGCTTTATCGTTTCAACGCCGCTTCAACGCTATGATTGGACTTTAGAATCCTTTCTGATAAACGCCCGGTGCTCTAAAAAAAGGTTGGAAACTTCCGTACGATACGCGCCAGATTCTGTTCGAATCAAACGGACTGAATTACTTCCAAATGTGGCGCGCGAAATTTGGCTGATAAGAATTGGCCAATTAATATTGAAATTATCGTGTTATCGTCGCGCGAAGTAGAATAACAAACAAGAACGCGTCTAAAAAAGTTGTACACCATTATGAAATTATTTTCAACAGAATGAAACATGATCGATGAAGGAGACAGAGACAGAGATAGATAGAGAGAGAGAGAGAGAGAGAGAGAGAGAGAGAGGGGCTACGCGCGGATTTTTCATACTACCATGTCTACTTCTAATTTTATCGGTGATGTAACTGGCCGATCGTTAAAGAGCTAATTTGTAATTCATTCGATGAAAAAATTTTCAAACCGACGCGAAATTCTTTTAAATATAAATTGTTTCTTCGACGCGAAAATACACGTAAAAATGTCTCTCTCTCTCTCTCTCTCTCTCTCTATGTTTAAATGCTTGCAAGCAAATGTGACGTGATTAGTAATAAAGCGTAACAAGGCAGCGATACGAACGAAACGCAAAAAGCTAAAGTGTCAGTAAACATTGTTGCTCAATATGCGCGAGTCTGATTCTAATATCTATACACATATAACGGGATTTTACGACATTTCACTGATTCATCCCGCAATGAAATAAAATGTGGACTGAAAGGCTTAACCTGATCTCATCTCGAATTGCGTGACTTATTTCGAGATCCCGTGAAAACGAATCACTGGACAACAATGAACGCGCCGTGTTGCCAGCAAGCAGCGTAAACTGTTCGTCTATGGTAATCGCGCGATATAACAGCGTAAGGAAACGTAACTACATAAGTATGCAGCCGACAGTCATTCGTACTTTCACCGTTGTTCGTGGGTGTAGTTTTGCAAACTTATCTCGCGCGCGTTCATACGTAATTATCCCTTTTGTTTTGCTTATCCTCTGCAGGGTTGAAAAGGGCTTTCTTCTTCTTTATTTCAGCCCTTCGAATCTAAAAAAAAAAAAAAGAAAAAAAAAACAGAACGCATTCGCGCCTCCCGCCAACTCTGTTCAACTGTTACGATGCATCACGTGCGACAATGTTACGTTTTATCATTTTACATTTTCATCTGCGCGCTGCGACGCTCATCCGTAACCACCTGCGTCATCTTAAAATTCTCAAGGATGCACGTCGGTCGCTAAATTGCTGTCTCATGATGTAAGAGATCGAGGATGCGAGGTATTTTTACCGCGGTATTAACAATATAATAAAGAGCGTTCGTGTAGCACACAATTCGATCTAATAACTCACGCCGGTCGAATTATGGCGCGACAATTTTATACCGAAGCAGGTGCGTAAGCCATGGGTTTCTTAATATCTAAATATTCCATCAAGATGTCGAGCGTGTATCTTATCGTGCGAACGATAACGCTTTCAGGAAACGTAATCGCTTTCTAGGAAAGTCCGTTCACGCGCGTTCTTTTCTTTTCTTTTTTTTCTTTTTTTCTCAACTACTATGTTACAGAGTAAGGTACCATGAAAATTCATCTAGAAGCCTAACCGACTAACCGAGCTCCGCATGACTAAGCATCTCAAATATGGACGCGATATCTGTTCGCGGGCCTCGCCAAAGTGATAATAAAGTACACGCGGTCGCGCGCACGTAACTATTTATAGCTAGGTATGGTGCCCGGCATGATTTTGCATGACGCGCGACAATTTTGTTTTTGTTTCGAACGCTATCTTCTTCGAACGAGCGCATTTCGTAACGCGAATTGTATCGATTCTCCAGCGGCGATGTTATTTTTCACAGATAAACTCGCGCGATAAACCGCTAAACCGAGCGGGTCGAAAATAAAAGTCGAAAAAAGTAGAGAAACACGTTCGCCGACGCGCAGGTGTTAATTAATCACGCGATGTACGCGTATACAAATAAAGAAACGTTGCCAGTTTGAGACAGAAGAGCAAAAGATGACACACCTGCGTCGTCTGTTTGTAATATCGAGTCGAATTCAATAGCCGTATGCTAGTTAGCGTATGTGGAAGTATGCCACGCGGAATGTATGAAGAGTACGAGTATTACAAAATTGGAGCGGCAGCGCTTCGTTCCTTCGACGTTTCATGCCAGTGAAACTGTGCTCTTTAGCCGATAACCGTATCAATGTAATAACTTCGAATCGACGACCTACCGGCGACGTTTGTGATTTGAAACGAGAAGGGAAAAGAGGAGTCCGAGCAGAGAGAGAGAGAGATTAAAGTTGGAAGGAATGGCCGAAACGTTATCACGTGACTGCACGATAAATCGTACGATGTTGCATGAACAGATTGGTTCGTTTGTCTCATTAACGATCGTTGAAACTGTTTGACAAAACGGTACTATTAATTTTGCAATTAATAACGTTACTACGATTATTTTATATGATGGATGATCATCTTTTAACGAATGTGAAACTATTGTGCTCGAACGCTCGTCTTATTTTTTTTCAAATCTTAAAGCTGAAAACCTAGAAAATACTTACGAGAATCTGAAAAGAATGTATTTGTAATTATAAAAGTGTTAGATCTTTTAAATTCTTGTTGCTTAAAAGTTCACAGTAATGTTACTTTAATGTTACTTGTTAATGTACAATAATGTAAATTGTTACTTTAAGTTCGTTATTCTTCTATCCATGTAAAGGATACGTACGAGACTGCAGTCTCTCAGGTTATCAGGCCGGAACGTGTAAAATCGAGATTAAAGATAAGACTTTTAGTAGCGGTGATAAAATCAGAACTAATTGTCAACGTCGTGGTAAAATTTCAAAGTCGTATTACCCATTCTACAATTAACAATTACATATTAAACGAATTTATTAAGCAACTATATGAGTCACACGCTGTTAATTATTCTACTATCTGTATATTATTACTGCGGCCACTTTCAGCAATCGTACACTGTTAATTACTTTGCTATCTGTATACACTATTGCTACGAGCACTTTTCGCAGTGATAAACGAACAATAAACGCAATAAATGAAATTTTTCGCCAGACTTTTTTGGCTAATTTCAAATCGGCAAGAGGTCACGCTATATTTGAAAACGTGTCAAATATATATATATATATATATATATATATATATAGGATGAGATGATTCTTCGTCTGAAGCTCCTATTTAAATATTCATCGAGTAATAGATTAATACTTCTAAGCAAACACCTTAAATTGAAAAATTTTATTCATAGATGCCTGGCTTGCTTTTAAATTCTGTTGAAGGTACTTCATAAATTTTCAAACTCGCCACTTCGGAAAATAAAGTTTTTCCTTTATACCATATTTTCAATTTATCTTTTCGCGTAAAACCGTTCCCGTGTCGATCGATTCGTAATTATATAATCTTGCGTTTCGTCGCAACATTTTCTTTTTTTTTTTCAATTCCTTTTTTCGTTATCATCGGTCGTGAGCAATTTCAAGATATATAAATCGAGAACCAGGTATGTACTTACATACGTGTCGGTCATTGTATTTAGCCACCGTTCGCGAGACAGTCGAGTTTTGTCTGTCAAAATCCTTTTATCGTGCGTGACGATACTACATATGTTAAAGATAGGTGAATTGTCGAATCGCGTGATCTCGAGGGCAATGGTCACACGGAACAATAGCAATCTCTTTTGCGTATCGATAATTATTGAATAGCTTGTTTCTGTTGATGGAAATCGGCGATTAGAACCTATCGTGTTTACAATTGTTTAATCTATACCTAAGCAATCGTGGCTGTGAAAAATTGATAAACGTCGGATTTTATCGTTCTCGCGCTTTAATAATCCTATTAAAGAAGTGACGAAATCAGATGAGAAAGATGAAATCGGTCGGGAAGCTTTATGGAAAAATATTCAACGAAATAAAAATTTCGACACCAGATACTACGACTTGACCTATAAATTGCTGTTTACGCGATAGATAAATTCACTTTGAACCTGCTAATACTCGAGTCTTGAAAAATATAGATACGTAATTTCTATCATGAGCGTAAATTTGACAACCACTGCGTGAATGAGTTAGCCCGGGTAAACAAAGATCTCTGAGAATCGGCGGACTAAAATGATGTCACCTCGAGAGTATTATAGCTTCGCGTTCTACATATATACAATTAGTTTCGAACCGTTGACGTTGGAATATACGGTTAATTTATTTGTTATTCACCATCTTAGGTAACTGAATGTTACGGAAGATAATATACATGTTACATAAATTTGACTGAATCACAGAACGGAACTGTGACTCTGTTTCACAGACTTCCATTCACGTTATAGATCAATATTTGGATAACCGTGCCAATATTCCAGAGTACTCTAGAGCACTCTGCTATCAGATATAGTATCCCTTTCGCTTAGACGAAAAAAACTTTTACTAGGACCGCTATCAGATACATTTATAAATACATTTATCATTTAGATAGTCATCTAATCTGAAACGTCCAACGCCAAACTCTATAGAGATTACACTCGCGTACAATAGAATTATTCCCCGATCATTTAAATACTCGAAACGAGAACAATTCGACAAGAAAGTGAAACACATCGTGATTGCTTCAAGCTTCAAGTGAATTGAATTTTGTTGAAATTAAATCTGTCACAATGAAAAAAGAAGCACGCTCGAAGAAAGGACACGATTTTCCTGTATTCTATCTATGCAGAGCAAGTATGTATGTACGTATGTATGCATCTGGCTGACGAAACGAATCACCGGTAGAGCGAGTGAATCAATTTCGTTCTATTATTACGATTGGCTGACGAGATGTAATGGTAAAAGAAGGGAATGACTCACTTGCCGGCCTGTGACACACATATGCGAATACAGCCGCGTTCCCGCATGCACATGTGGCAATAGCCTAACCGTACGTGTCCGCGAAACTCGTTCGAGTCCTAGCTTTAAGGTATGGATAGCACAAGAGGATTGGTCGTGCTTCACCGCCGCGCCGCAGTCGCAGTAATCGCTCTATCTTCTTCTTCTTCTTCTTCTTCTTCTTCTTATTCTTCTTCTGTTACTCATCATCGTTCTTCCGATGTCCGGCGAATGCGTGCAATTTACGTTTTTTTTATGGCTAAACATACGGTATTAGCATACATCTCTTATCTTATCGTGCTACAATCTTAACGTCCACGAAATCGTTTCTCCCTTGCATTTTCGACCCGATCGCTCGCGCAACGCGCGTGCAGTTCCGATTTACTTCGCACTAGGAAATACAGGAATACGAAACAAAGTTCGCTCGACGCTCGATGGGTGGCATCGGTCTCGGGAGGCAAAATTTTGTCGTCATGAGAGTTGATTTTCAACTCTTAATGGTCATTATTTTGAACGTACGTTGTACGTCGCTCGTGTACAGTCCTATCTTTCTTCAAATCGATGATATTCAATCGAAAGTACATCCAATAATTTCTTTCTGGTATAACATGATGTATCGAGTCTTTGTTACGTCTTACGAACCACGTGTTGAAATGAACATAATGCGATCACGCTGGAAATAAACGATCCATCGCAATTTATATTTTCCTGTTTACATGTTTTCTTAGACTCTGGAATAGGTGTTATCGCATAACAAGGCATCTGAATATGTATATTCGTTGGATCGCGAAAATGTGTTTTTCGCGCTGACTGTTAATGGTGTTTAATTTATTCAATACTACCAAAATACTTCGTCGCTGTGTAAACAAATACTTGTTTGTTGTTAACTTGTCGGTCAATAATTTTGCTGCAGATTTCTTTTCTCGTGATAGCGCTAACGAAATCTCCAAATAGTTTATACAACTGTTGGATGACCAACCTGAACAATATATTGTAACAACAACAGTAACACATAACAACAACGACAATATTGTGACAACCCGCAAATACTGACAATGAGCTAGCAACAATCCACATAAAAGTGGATTGTGAATAGTTCGTCATAAGGGCAAGATCCAATAGTTGGTCATCTATGCTCCTTCCCTTTTCACTTGACGATGATAACCAAATATATAATATAAGAACATGCCTTAGACATTTGAGAGCATAAAACATTCTAAATCATTCTACATCACATTCAAGAGCATTAAACATTGTAAATCATTCTATGTCATTCTATTTCATACACAACCACGACTATAAGGGAATGAACTCTTCTTAACTCCATTACACAACTAATCCAACACAACTAACACGACGCTACCACAGAATTCTATGGTAATTGTTCAATAACTGCATTTAAAGCCATATATCCAAACACACAGATCGGCTGAATGATATTTAAATCAAAATTGTTTAGCATTTTGTAAAAAAAGTTGTCGATTCACGTCAATCATGAATATTTATCGTTTCAGTATTATTTTTATCATTTAATCGAATCAATCTACACACGTTTGTAAATGATTTTTACGTTGAATCTCACAAACTGTTCGGGCGATGGCTCGAGTATTCTGAACGTACTATTTTATATTTTTGTTTCAAAATCTCTGCTACGTCTTTATATTTTTTAATGTCATTTGTTGTTTCAATAAACATTTCTAAGAATGATTCATCGTGATGAACTGTATCATCTGGATATTCGGTTGTCCTTCGCGCATCTCAGAGTTATTGATGTACAAATGATTTCGAAGTTTATTTTACTACTATTCAAGGACTCGAAAGAACACAACTGTGTAGTGTACCATCTGAAACGGCCACCTCGACGTTAAAAAAGGATGCAGGTATAGTCTCTTCGAACTGCACGATCGGTTTAAAAATATATAAAACTCAGGGAAACATGGAGCTAATATTTCAAGTAGTGTCGTCTGGTTTTTTTCACTCCAAGGTTTGAGAAAGAGTGAAGAATGAGAGATGCCATAAATTAGGCTCTCTTTTATTCACTGAGCCAGAAAAGTATGTATTTCGCTAGTATTGGCAACATTGTTAGCTTCGTTAACCGTTTTAGTCTCGCTGCCTTAGGATAAAATTAATTTTTCTCTTTCACGTTGTTTCTTTGTGTCATCCATTGTCATTGATAAGTACACATGCTTGCTGCTTCTATCTGTCTGCACGAGTCAGCGTGTATGCATTTTTATGATAAACTGTATGATTCGAGACAAGCAGATTGATAACAGAAGTACGATCGCGGATTCATTGTCAATGACGTCAATTTCTACGATACACGGTTTCGTTTTACCATTACTCGGGTCGAGCGGTCTATGATTTAAACACGGAGTTCACGAGAAATTTGAGAATGTTCAAATGATAAAAATATATGTATTTTATTTCGTGTATATTTTCTACTTTATACTGAAATTTTAAATAATAGCCAATCGATTTTTATGAAACGTAGGAATAATTGATGAATTACAAATTCTACTTGATATTTAAAATCGTATATACACGAAATAAAATTTTTCTTCAAACTTGAAATCGTACGACTTTGCGTTTGTTTAATATGCATACAATTAGGTATAACTGCCTTTTTGTTAAAGATAAGAACGTAAGAGCACACGGGTTCTAATTGTGTGTTATTATTGATTAAACAGAAAAAGAACTCGACGATAATTTCTTTCAGCGGTGAAGTTTATAAAAAATTACTTTAAAGAACGAAGAAAATTATAAATCATAAATTCTAACGTTGTGATAACATCAGTATAAAAAATTATGATGTGAGTAATTACGTAATTAATAAAAAAAGAGAAATTTATATACGTATTTTTCTGATACTAAATAGTTTCTAACATTGTTTGTTATCTTAAGTATCCTTGAAACAATGTGAAAAAAAGAAAATTAAACTAGAAAGGTGTTACGATCTTATCTATTCTTTGAATCGTACGCTCACACCACATATTTGTAAACATTACAATAGACGTGTGTAGGTAATTCGTATTTGTGCAAATATTCACGAAGGGACAGCATTATTACATAAATCTGTTGTATAAGGATCGAAGTTCGATTTATACTTTTATACTTTTAAATGTAAACGAAAATATGACGATAAAAGATTTAATTAACAATTCTGCACGATCATTACGACGAATTAAAAATTTTGCATCTATTAAATAGTTAATGCTATGTAAAAAATGCTATGTAAAAAAAAAGTAAAGAATAAATAAATAAATCTTCGTCTGAACAGTGTGTCGTTCCTTTTTACATTTATGTACGCATTTTTTTTTTTAAATAATTTTTTATTATAATTTAGAAACATGAACCAATTAATCATGTGATACGTAATATAATTATAATTCTGAAATCAATCATGATTATTTATTAACTTGGCATTCTTTGACGATACCAGTAGAATTGACCGACAGGAAATTTACAACTACATTGTGCGAGAACTTGACCTTGAATACTGTTGGTCTTTTATCTGAAGCGATGTTTGCACGGTTTTTCCGTATTTCTAAGTGAAATGTTAGATAGATATAAAATCGATTTAATCTTTCACTGATTCAAAAACTTGTACAAAAAACAATATAATTTTTTTCCTGTTATAATAATATAACATGGAACATAATTTTGAATGTGATATTATTTGACAATATATTGCAAGAAATAAACTAGATTATTGGAAGTGATGAACATTTCTTTCTTATAATACTATAATAATTTTGTGACAATCAAAAAGTCAACCAACAATTATAAACAATACAAAAAGTTGTTATCATTAGAAATTTTCGAAAGTATTATACTACTCATTTGCATGAGAATTACGTTGCTCCTTTTTGTTTCGCCAATCCTCCAGTAAATTTTTCACCAAAAACATAACGTCTTCAACAAAATTTCTCCATTTCAAATGAGTACGTAATTTACATAAACGAGAATGATGTAGGTTCGTTGATGTCTAGGTACGATACTGGCCGAGTTACACGCAGTGCGCAAGGCGCCTGCGCACTGCTTGAAAACTCGATAGCTGATTCGTGCGAATCGTTCTCCTTCAAGTTGGCTGCTCTGTCAGCTCTTTGTTCATAGTAGCAACGGTTGAACACTGTCAGCGTTTGCACTCTCACGGTTGACCGGTCTCATTCGTATTTCGGCGGTTAAGAAGGAAGATATTCTGTTACACTGATCTGCCCGATTCTTCTCGAATAGAAGGACTTTCGTTTGTATTCTTTTGTCGACGATCAAGACGTAAGTACCGTTAAATTGAGCTAATTTTGTTTGCGCGCAGTCACAATACCGATCAGCCCTGCTTGCCGGTAATCGTGTTTTCTCCTACCGATATGCACGTGCCAACGTTTCCTGCGCGCTAAAAAATCAATATATACTCGATTGCTACTGAATGTCATTTCTACAGAGTTAAACAAAACAATTTCGGGAGGGACAGGGATCAATATTGTTCGCATAATTACTGGCTCGTGTTCTTCCAAACGAACGTTTTGCACTAACGCATTCTAGCAAAACGGTAATACGAGAGGGCACTCGCGGATTATTTGGGTCAAAGAGAAAAAAAAAAAGCAGAGCAAACTGCTTTGTTTTGTAACATTCTTTTTGTTGAATCTTGTGTACATGATTGATATTCTTTCGAATTACACTTTGAACTGATGCCCCGTATAAACTGGTTTCGTTAATAGTAGAAAATATTTTGCAATTTTTTTTCAAGGTAAACCTAATTTTAATTTTCTTTTAAAATATATCTTATAATGTTGTTGTTAATCTGAATTATTATTGTTTGTTATGTAAAAGTTTTCGATTCTTACTGCAAAACAGAACTGTAATGTAAAAAATTAAATTTTCTTTTAGGACACGATGAATGACACATGGGGTCAGAACTCTTCTTATTCCAACAAAAACACTCAATTTTCTGTAAGTGTTCAAGCTTTTTTGATATTGCAAGCAATTTCTGCCAGTAAGTGATTGTTGTCAATTGTTTACTTAGTACAACGAAGGTGGGCGTAGCTATGGAAAAGGACGTGGTTTTATAATACCGAATAACAATAATGAGGACAACTACAGCGTGGGCAATAAAAGCCACAATCCTTTTGGAGACGATGAAGACAATGATGGTAATAACTGGACATACAATGACGACAGTAACGATGATTTTAGGACAAATGATAGAAAAGGAAGATGGGGAGAAGGAAAAGGCAAAGGAGGTAACAGTAAGGGAGGAGGAAGAGATAGAGACAGCGGCAAAGGAGGAGGATTTAGAAGTAGAAACGAACATTCCAATGATAATCGTAATTATAGAAAGAATAATGATTATGACAACGATTATAATGGCGATGATCAAAATGACGGAAATGATAAACGGAGAAGAAATTTCAATAGGGACGATAACAACGACGATATGGAGGAACCGCAGAAACCTAAAGAACACTACGTTCCACCGGACTTGCCCGCCGACGAAAGAATGTTGTTTGAGAATTGTGTCGAAATGGGCATCAATTTCGACAAATACGACTTCATTGAAGTTAACGTGAGTGGAGAGAACGTACCTCGGCCGATAGAATGTTTCGAGGCAGCCGGTCTTAGAAACATTGTTTTAGAGAACATAAAAAAGTCAGGGTACACAAAAGTCACTCCAGTGCAGAAACATGCCCTTCCGATTATAATGAGCGGCCGAGATTTAATGGCCTGCGCACAAACAGGCTCAGGGAAAACTGCTGCTTTTGCGGTTCCCATTATAAATATGTTGTTGGCAAGGAATGCCGAACTAGTTGTGACTTCTTCACACTGTGAACCGCAAGTCGTTATAGTATCGCCTACTCGGGAGCTTACTATACAAATATGGCAGCAGATTGTCAAATTTTCACTGAACTCAATTTTAAAGACTGTAGTTGTATATGGCGGAACATCTATCAATCATCAAAGGGGAAAGCTTTCCGCAGGTTGCCATATACTCGTAGCAACACCTGGAAGATTATTGGACTTTGTAGAAAAAGGGAGAATCAAGTTTTCTTCTTTGCAGTTCTTTGTCCTGGACGAAGCCGATCGTATGTTGGACATGGGATTCTTACCTGACATTGAAAAGATTGTAGATCACGATACAATGGTACCACTGGGTGAAAGGCAAACGTTAATGTTTTCTGCCACTTTCCCGGACGAAGTGCAATACTTGGCGAAACGATTTTTAAACAATTATTTGTTCCTGGCGGTTGGTATAGTGGGTGGAGCTTGTTCCGACGTGGAGCAAAACTTTTACGAGATTCCCAAGAACAAGAAGAAAGATTTGCTCAGAGAAATCTTAGAAAGGGAAAACGACGCTGGTACATTAGATGGTACATTGGTGTTTGTTGAAATGAAGAAGAGAGCAGACTTTATTGCAGTTTTCTTATCCGAGAATAATTACCCCACCACCAGTATTCACGGCGATCGATTACAACGACAAAGAGAAGAAGCACTGGCTGATTTTAAAAGTGGAAGAATGTCCGTTTTAGTAGCCACAGCTGTTGCCGCCAGAGGCTTGGACATAAAAAATGTATCGCACGTTATAAACTATGATTTGCCAAAGGGAATCGACGAGTATGTTCACCGAATCGGTAGAACTGGCCGTGTAGGAAACCGAGGAAGAGCGACTTCTTTCTTCGATCCTGAGGATGATGCACCGCTGCGAGGCGATCTTGTCAGAATATTGAAACAGGCAGGGCAACCTGTTCCAGACTGGATGATGGGTGGAAACGCGAGTAGAAACTTTATGCCAGGGAAAGGTACAAGCAAATTCGGCGGCGCAGATATTAGAGGGGTATGTATACTTTTAACTATGTCTTTGTTACAACTTCACAGTTCTATAATACACGTGTATTAACAATGCAATAACAGTAGTAACCAAGAAATGAACAATATGTATCTGTTTGTATATAGTTTGGAGCGACCGAAGATGAGTATGGCGAAGAATCGTTCATGCCATCCACGGCAAATGAACCAGAGGAAGCGTGGTAGGAAGTCACTCGGTTCTTTTTTCTTTTGTTTCTTTACTTTTTTTGTATTACTGTTAGCAACATTCTTTACTCGTTAAGTCGGAGGTACAAATAGTTTTCTATTCATTGAAACTTTATTTAACGTTAGTCAATGTTGATGATCAAGGAGATTAACAAGCGATAGCGACTTGTCTTTTTTTAAATAACGATTAGTGTCTTATTTAAGTGAAACAGACTGGATTATGTACCTCTTTAGAAACGTAAGTTATATTTGAGATAATATAATGTTAATTTTGTTGATCTGGCGAGTTTAACTTCAAGACATGATGCGTAATTTGCGAAGAAAGACAGCTGTAAATGCAGCTTGTACTGTATCGATCGTACAAATATTAGTTTTATAAGAACAAATTATAAGCTTATGATGAACACGTAAAAACAATGTTTTATTTTATAAAATGGTAGTCTAAACAGTTATGTTAAGTGTTTTGTACGTTCTTTTTATAATAAAAAAAGTTATAATGAAATAGTACCTTATTTTGAATATTTTTTAGTCTTGACACATAAGTTGCAGAATTTTACAATAACTCGTAGGATGCAACTTTTTACAATACAGAGGTGAATCTGTTTAGTATAAAAATTGTTTCATTCGTATTTAAGTATTTTTCAAATAAACAACGTTGTTTCATACCAGTATGTAATGTCGTGGATAATGAAAATTGTCATGTATGATTAAAAACACAATTCTTTCGCGATTTAAAAAGTACAATCAAGCTGAAATGGTGAAAAAAATGTGGTACATACCGTCGTTCATTGCCATGTCCATCAGATGTAAATCCTCGTCATTTAATAGAGATGAAAGGAAACCATCGGTGGTTTGATTGATCGAGTCAGAAGTTGGAGTATGGTAGTACATCATATCTGCCGGCTCGGATTTATAAGCTGCTCCACTTTCTGCGCCCATCGGTTCGCTACTGTTTGTTAAATTCATTGACGTAGCCACGGCTGAACCCAGATTCGACGACCCACCTGTGGCAATTAGTATTTTAGTTCCAAGAGATTAGGTAAAAGTTAAAGTTCAGTTTTTTTCTTTAAGTTGCCAAGTGTACTATTAAATATATATATATATAATAAACACTTTCTAAAAATTTCATTATTTCTCTAGTAATTCCGTCAGAACAGAAGAAAGGAAACAAAAAGTTTGGCATTGATTGAGGGAACAGGTACACGTTTCAAATTATTTGACTCGTTAAATCGATGGAGATGAACTGTGAACTGTTTAATGCAAAGTATACTCACCCACATTGTGATACGGACTGGTGGAATTGAGATCGCCCACCGGTGGTGCCAGAGTGGCATTGTGAAGTAATACGTTGCGTTGCGCTTCATAATGACTGTGACTTATACCGTGCCCTGGGTATCCAGGATGTGCAGGATGTGCAAAATGGTCTGGTGCACCGGGCAGCGACAAAAGAGATGCTAGATCTTGCCACCGTTGTTCCATGCTCATTGCACGCATGAATGGCATGCGACCCTGAAGTATACATACACGAATTACAAATCAAAGCATTTAAAAAAAAAAAAAAGGTAAAAACAGTCAATTCGTACATTTATTTCCTATCAATCTGAAACGAAATCTGTGCACCTTAACAATCACGCCCTCTTTATATCGCATTGTCATTGATTCATCTACCTATTCATCCGAACTGTCACGACTACAAAATTCCGCGGCTATCGACTGTCAAATCTCGAATCGGTGGATGTTGAAATTCCAGCAAGGTAGAAACCCTGCTGATCGCGTAGGTGTTGGCCACACACGTGAGGAGACGGCCAAGATATTAATGACTTATGGTATACCACGTGTCAAGTGTATCTTCTCGATCATGCAACAATGTATCACGATCGAGCGTCAAATCGAAACCACAACGCGTCAAGCATGGTAATTACAAGGAAGAAAATTTTTTATCCAAAGGGCAACGCTTTTATTTTCATAAAAGGCGTCGAATCGACTCCCAATCGTATGAAAGTACGAAAGCTGTGAAATTTAATTCGCTCGATTCTAATTAAACGCCGTCTTTTTTTTTTTTTTTTTCGTTTGTCTGTTTTGTTGCAGTCCCTAGGGTTTTAGGTTGCTCCTAATACCTGCATTTAACATTGAGAAAAATTTTGAGTAGTATGATTAGTGATTTAAATTTATTTAGTTTTGATGGGGTTTAGTTTGTGCAGGAGAAAAATTTTCAAAAACCACAACGCAGTTTCTTGAGTGAGAATTCATGTGTTGTGAGTTTTAGTTTTTGTTGTCTCGAATGGTAACGTGTTTGGGCAGTTTCGTTCTTATTTTTAGCGGGATTTCTTCTATATTGTAGTTTCCTATGGCCTTGATTATAGTGTTTTCGTGTTCTGGATGATATGCTTTTTGTATAGAGTTGCGTATGTACTCTTCTATTGTGTAAGAAAATATTGTAAAAATTGTTACGAAGGAAATACAATACTGCTGGAAAGGAATAGTAGAAACTTATGGGTGTTTTGTTTAAACTGTTTCATTAAAACCCATCGAAATTACTGTTGCATCGTTATACCGTATACTGTTTGTACAATGACAATGTTCAGTTATTATTCTTTCTCTGTAATTGTAAAGTTTCTCAATTTTCAATGTGCCAAATTTTTCTTTCTACGTGTGTGCTAAATTCGCTTGGCCAGTAAACGAAAAGATTACTGTCGGTGTCACCACAGTAATGACCGATGACAAGGCACTTGACCAGTATTTTTAATTGATCAGACGTAATAAAACAGTACGAGTTTTTGGTTCGCACGACGCGTAATAAACAGTTGTAATATCGAGCACGATAAATCCGTTGGAGTGTCGGAGAAGTGTTAAAACGGCGCGCGTAAGTGCGGTAGCGGCCACTGGCGCTTAATGCACTGTTTGGTATTGTCGCTAATGCATCGGGACGGGCAAGAAGAAGATGAATAGGGAAGCTGGCGCGCGGCGTAGAGCCGCGGATCCGGCGCGATTGTTGCCTCGGTCGCATCAATCAGTCGCCGGTGCAATCTGTCGAGCGCGACGCCTTTAAGGTGATTCTCGCTTGTCAGCGCATCTGTCGGCTGTAGGCCGCGAAAATGTAGGACGAGACGTTTGTTCCGCGACGATTTGCCCTGCCAGCGCGGCTTTTCTAATGGCCGCGGCTTTACGCTCCTTCTGTTTCGATCGCGACGCGCTCATGATTGAGCCCGCTACGCTACGCGAAAAAAAGAAAAGAGAGAGAGAGAGAGAACTCCGACTGCATTTATATACCGTTTCCAAGAACACCGCTGAGAGAATTTGACACGCGCACACCGTGCTTAAACAATTTCTCACGGTCTTTCTGGCACGCACTCGATTTTCGGCTGCTGCATCCCCGTTTGCCAATCGTTTTATCGCTTACTTACTATGTACGTTTACTGTACAACGTTTCGCTACGGTTCTGATTTTTTGGCTCGCGCGGAAGAAACAATTAAATGTATATACATATATAAACAATTAATAAAAAATTTATATAATTTAATGGAAATTAAATAAGGAAATTAAAATTAATAACAATAAATTAAAGTGCCAGCAATAGCGGTTAAATATTATATTATAAGTTATTGATTTATAAATTTTATTAAAGTAAAAATAATTGTTATATTAAATTTATTAATCTTAGGTGAAATTTAAATTAACATTAATAATATAAATTTTTATATTAAAATATACATTAAAATTGAATGTTGTATTAAAATATACATTAAAATTGAATGTTGTATTAAAATATACATTAAAATTGAATGTTGTATTAAAGTATACATTAAAATTGAATATTATATTAAAATATATATTAAAATATATTAAAATTCGTTTGTCGATCTCTACCAATAGAAAACCAGCGTTGTTTTATCGAGAAATATGAAACAAAACTCAAGCTAGCTGACTTTTCGGACACCCATAATATCCACATATATACATACATACGTACATACATACATATATACGTGTCAAGAGTGATCTTCAAATATTGCGTGCGTTTCTCCGCTACTGGCGCTTATGATTTATGCATCAATGTAATATATATACATATATATATACGCATAGATACACGCATCTGGCAGTAGAGATTCCGTCACAAGCTGCATATGAATCCGCGAGACCGCGAGGAAAGAGATCCGCGAGCGAACAGATGTTTGAAACGAGCTGTCGAGGACTCGCTAGTTTCTTCCGAGCTCTCTCTTTTTCCTTCCTTCGTCTTCCTTTTCTTCTGTCTTTCTCCACGCCGTAAATTCCAATCTTCACGCTTTTAATCCTCGGATATTCGAATCAAAATTATTCGATCTATTTATACTTCGAGATCAAAGTTATTCCATCTATTTTTATTTCATTATTCTATCCATCAAAATTATTCCATCTATTTATATTTCGAGAGTCTTTCTCTCTCTCTCTCCTTTCTTCCTTCCTTTTTCTTACATATGTCCATTTTCTTTTTCTGTCTTTCTCTTCTTCGCGTTTTTTAGTCCTTTCGACGAGTTCGCTCCTTCTCTTCCTAGATATTCGAATAAGAAATATTCTCGAATTCATTCAATCGATTTATCTATTTTTTTTTTTAGTTAATCTCTCCAAGTTAATTTCATTCCATTATTTCGTCCTTGCGTGCGTGCCAAAGAAAACAAATGTCTATTTATCTTCCTTCTCCCTCCCCCTGCCATCGTGTAATCTCACGCATTCCAGGTTGACGCAATCGATCGAAATCAGAAGGCACGACAGCGATCCAACCAACTACCATATCCGATACCTGCCACAGCATCGTTTACCCTAACGTCCCTTCGATCCTTGATCGCTTACCTACTTTTTACCATCGGCGCGTCGTTCATGTTTTCGTACGTGACTTCCAGCCGAGGCTCGTTTCCGTCACGAAAGTTGTGAATCAAAATATTGAGGGGATAGGCGGATTCAATCCCTCGCGCTTTACAGCCTATAAAAAAATATTTTGTCTCTCCGTATCCTCTTCGTAGTTTCTTCTCCCGTTGTTAATCTTCGTTCGTTGCCGGCGTAAATGAAATTTCGACCGAAAATCTCCGCCAACGAAGGGAAGGATATTTACAAAAATCACGGTAGAAACTGTCAGAATACGCCGATATGGTAGGAAACAATAACTGCGCTAATTGGATGTCACGCGACATCTCTGCTGAACTACCTTTACTATTTATTCTTCCAGAACATTTCTTTTTAAGCTCAACTTACTTGTTTTGCCTTACTTACAAGTTACAGATATTAGACGTAAAGGGAACGCTGGTGTAACATAGACCTAGTGCTTAAGAGTATATATGATATTGAATTATTTAATAAAGAATAACAGAAAATTATTTTCTAGAAAAATCACGAAATCGTACCAATCGTACTATACCCGCGCGTACTATCAAACGCAGAATTATCCTTACTGTTTAGGAGAAGCGAGGAGAAGCTCGATGATTGCGCAAAGAGGGAAATTCGTTTCACACATCCCGGACAGCTCATACCGCGACGCATTATGTATTTCACAGTGCATAAGTCCAGCAGCTGTTTGGAATCTCTGTCGGAACGGAACGGAACTGTGACGCCCCGTCGCGTTTCTTGGATCTTGGTGAAAATTGCTCGATCGTTTGGTACGTACGCCTCGAGAGCTCGGCTGAAAAAACTGGAGACTTTCCTTATAGAACGGTCGCGTCGTGCGGAAAAAAAAAAAGAGAAAAAAAGAAGAGAAGAAAGAAAACGCGAAAATAATTTTCTCCCGGATGGAGATTTGTCGCGAACGAATTCCTCCAGTCCCCGACAAAAAGCGCTACAAGCTTGCGCTAACTTCTTTATCGACCGCGCTCTGCGAGAAAAAAAAAGGGAGATTTGAAACGAATTGGTATTATCGTTTAACGCAAATTGCCAGATCGTGCGGGCAAGATAAAGAAAAAAAAATCGATATCCGTCGTTGAAGCGAGTAGTTGACTTTTGTAAGAAATTCAAATGAAGAGATAGCGCGCGAAGAACAATACTTCTCCGTTTATTTCTGTTGAAACTGTTACAAACGTTTCCTCGAAATAACTATGGGGTGGCCACTGAAAAAAACTGAAGGGTTCATGGTGGTCATTTGTCACAAATAATAAAATCCATTAACCTCTTGTATAACAGTAACTGGTTTGCGGACCATAACGAGTGACCAAGCCGTATACAACAATTCGTCTTCTTTCTTGAATTCATCGGCATATCACTGGATAGAAATGACTAAGAAGTAATAAATTTACTATTTGTTTTGCCTTACTTAAAACTGAGAAAATATTGCGATTTTGGGCCAAATATTCCCGACAGCGCGAGAGGTTAATTGGAAAAAAATCCATTAATTATGTTTCCAAATGAAATAATAAAAAATTAAAAAAAAACACGTGTTTGTAAAAGTTATTTTTGTCTTTCAGTGACCAGCCTGTACATACGCGTATGCGAGGCTGAATGAAACATCGCTATCACGGCGCAATCGGCACGTCGATCCGATTTTGTTTTCTCAACATCGATTCCGAGAGGCTTATTATGCAAATCTCTGATTATCCGACGAATATATCGAAAGATGAGATGTCAACTTGCAACCGGGAATGAATGGAATTTGCGCAATCGTCGACTGCTGTTTCGAACGATTATCCGACCCGAAAGGAGGAGCCTCGAGTTCGTAGTTAACCGAATACAATAACCCCGGCGCAAAGTGTGTATCTACTATCGACGAAACGTGCAGTAATTAAAGATACGCGGGGAGAAATGCACGCGCATTACGCTACGGGTCGGCAACGGGCACACTCTCCTGGCTAATGGGCCAAGATATTAATTATGATTCATTCAGATAGTCATCAGATTAATGCACGCTGGCATGGGTTACCATCCTGGCAGCGGAGGCTCGCGCCGAGCCGCCAAGTTCTTCGAGAGTATCGCCACAAGTGCATCCTAATGCCTCGGCCCGTCTCCCTCTTACCTTGCCGGCCTCTCATTTCCATATTACATACCTCGTTTCTCTTATTAATTTCGTCTTACGGCTCAGCTCGCGCTCGCGATCCAGCATACTTCGCCGTCGCTATCTTCCAGATACCGTGGACTCGAGGAGCCCTCTCTCACGATCTCTCCCTCTTCTCTCTGTGTCTTTCCTTTATCTCGCCACATCATCTCCGTCTCCTTGTCTCCTTGTCTCTCGAGACTTGTCTCGCGCGAGCAACAGCTCCGCAGCTCCGTAGTTTTCTCTCTCGTCTCTCTCTTCAATGCGTAACTCGATGTTGCGTGTAAATATTATGGAAAGTCCAAGGATACTTGGAGGGCTCTTGTCCGCCGCTCAAGGTTCTAAGCAAATATCCAAGTGGCACGGCAAATAACGCGCCGCCGCCGCTCGCCACCGCTCTGCTGGCTGATCCAACGCGCGGGACAGATGCATCCGAGTCCGCGAGTCCGTCAATCACCGGTCAAAGGTCGTCCAGGACTTTCATAATCCATCGATGACTAGCCGCCAGCTTGTTTAACTTTGTTGTGCCGTTGTGTCGGACACAATGCTGCGTGAGGTGTCGGATGACACCGGCTTCACGCGTTTAGTATTTGCTCAATATTTTTTATTCTTTTTTTTTTTTTTTTTTTAAGAAGACTCTATTTGGCCTTCTTAAAAGCGAAGGAAATTTACAGATCATGATAAATAAAAGTCCTTGCTGGAAGTTTCTCGCAATTGTGCTTCTAAACATAAACGTGCGAATCAATTTACGTCAGAGAGAGAAAAAGTATATATAAATAGTAACAAAGGGTCGCAAAGAAATAATTCTTTCAACAACTTTCTTGCATTGTGTTTGCAAAAGGGGTAAAAGTTTGCCACTGCGTGAATCACTTGCTTTTTTCTTTTTTTTTTTTGAACTTGCCAGCGCCAGGAGATATTTAAATCGTTCTACACTTATGTTTGTGTTTTCCATCAGCGCCCCGGGGGCTGCGGCTGTAATTACTATTGCACTCTGATGCGCTCAAGTTCTCTCTCTCTCTCTCTCTCTCTCTCTTTCGCAAGCGGATCATAAACTCGCTTTTTGTAATTCCCGCTCGCCTGATTTTTTTATTATTTTATTATTTTACTATTTTTTACACTTTTACTGTTATTCACTATTATTATTTTACTATTTTTTACACTTTTACTGTTATTCACTATTATTATTTTACTATTTTTTTACACTTTTACTATTATTTACTATTATTATTTCACTATTTTTTACACTTTTTCTATTATTTACTATTATTTTACTATTATTTATTATTATTTACTATTATTACTTTACTATTATTTACTATTATTACTTTACTATTATTACTTTACTATTATTTTACTATTATTTACTATTATTACTTTACTATTATTTTACTATTATTTATTATTATTACTTTACTATTATTTTACTATTATTTACTCTTATTACTTTACTATTATTATTTTACTATTATTTTACTATTATTTATTATTATTATTACTTTATTACTATTTTACTATTATTTACTATTATTACTTTACTATTATTTTATTTTTTACACTTTTACTATTATTTATTATTTATTTACTATCATCACTTACTATTATTTACTATTTTTTGTTATTTTACTATTGCTCTCAGGCTCGTTTCTGAACTGCGTCGAGGAAGATCCTCGACGTTCCGAGACACGAAATTTGTGCTCGAACCAGAACGCGATAAAACGACGAAGCTATGTCGGGCCCGGGCTGCTAGGTTAAAGACACAAAGGCGACACTAGAGGCTCACAAAGGGTAAATGGGCGACAATTTGTAAAGATTGCCCACTTAATTAGGACTTAAAGTCTCTGGGAGGTCCTTGTTCCTGCCCCTGTCAAAAAACCGCGGACAGTTTCAAGGCTTTTATCCTTTCACCGTCGGAAATGGAAATATTTTCACTGGAAAGCCATCGAGTACCTGTCCGATCCCTCAAGCGGGTCGATACCTGCAGGCCTCACGTTCTGTGGTTAAACTTCTAGTTTCCGTAGACACGGGAATCGTGGGACTTTCTACAGTTTCGAACGCGTCGTTCATCCTCGCGAATTTTCAACGAATTTTCAAAGTGAAACAATACAAAAGAAAAGAAAAATTTCACCCAAGTGTCGACCCAAACATTTCAACCCCTTGACGTACAATAACGTCATGCGTTTCCTAAAAAGAACTTTTTTTCATTAATTAATATTAACAAGTATAAAAATCACCTTTGTCAAGTCGCACGCAAATGTTGAAACGAAGAATAGATATCGTTTTCGTTTTCTCGAATTTCATTTATTATTAATTCGTGCGTCAAGCGGTTGAGAGGAAGTCAAGACTCTAGCTGTTAACAAAACTTTTGTTACCCCAGCCTCGTTTCTTTTCGTCAACGATGAGAGGAAACTGGTGTACAGTGTTGAAACGTACCTTCGTTCGAGCGTGTTCCCTCAGTCGCTTTCGTGTTTCCGAGATTGCATAGCTGGCGGAAATTAATTCAAATCTCGCGTGTTTCCCGCGCAAAAGGGAAAAAGAGAAGAGAAAAAAA